>NW_023364404.1:0-108174 GCF_001411555.2 Juglans regia | reverse complement strand
GGGGGGGGGGGGGGGCGGCGCAAGGGGGGAAGGGGAAAAAGAAAGTGAGAGAGATGAAGAAAGAAGGAATTAGGATTTTTGGAAAATTAATCTAGGCCTTAATCTTGCGGTTCCTAACTTAAATCTTAGGGTGGAGATTAAACATAGAGAAAAAAAAAATAAACTAAACGAAAGAAAAGAAGTAGAGAAATGAAAGCAAGAAGGAATGAGACTATATGTAAAATTCAACTTTTATTTATTGATCCAAAAATAATACTTCTCATCTTAAAATAAAATGACGAGTTTTCATAAATATTTCTTAAGAGAAATAAAATCATCTAAATAAATAGAGTATTTAACATAAAATAAAATTATGAATATTAAATAATATTCCTCAAGAAATAAAATCATTTAAATAAAATGATTTTTTAAAACTATATTATTTTTGAGGCTCCAAAATTAAAGAGGCTTTCTTGAAAATTAGGGTTGGTCTAATAACACTAAAATACCCCATTAAAATAAGTTTTTGACTCATGTAAGCCCAAAATAATTTTCTCGATTTAAAAGTCATATGCTGAATTTAAAAACAAGATTCGAGATTTAAAATATATATGCGAGACTTGTAACCAATTAAGAGAAAATGAGCACTTGGTCACAACATAGACCACATCAAGAACTTAACAAGAGCACCTAACAACCTGGTAGAAAGGAAAATGACATAGAGACAACCTTTTAACATCCTTACTAAATTCCTCCACACAGTTAAAGAAGTTAATACATGATCAAACTTATTCCCCAGGACATCCACTCTATCCTATGTAGCTTTAAGGTTTGGAAACTCTCATAATCCTCAAAGATGCCAAACGGAATAGGATCAACGTTCCCTCTTCTTTATAGGCCTCAAGTTTTTCTTGTTCAACATCTTTAGGTCAATTAGCTAGCTAAAGTGGATTTTCTTGCTTTCGAGATATGTTCCTCTATTTAATATTGTTCCTCAATTTTTTGTGTGAGAGAACATGCTGCGATTCAATAGTACAACATATATAGTCCTTCTACAGCTGACGTGTTTATTTTTTATTTTTTAATTCCTGCTAAACTAAAACGTACTTTTTACGTCTCCCATTTTGAAATTTGGTTCAAATTTTCTCCAACCCCCCTACGTTCCAACGTTCTCCCCTTCATGAACGCTCCATCGCGCGTCCTCCTCTGTCTTCTCTCTTATCGTCAACAAGCTGTTATTTTTTCACCCTTACATATTATAAAAATTTCAGAATGTGTAATGCAGCTTTGTTCAAAACTCTCTCCAAGTACTGTCCAAATCTCTTTTCATTATCTTCTGCTTCAAAGACATGTTCTTTTTTGAAAACTATGCCCCCAAAGATCATGTCTTTCGTAAGCTTATGCTAGGTTTATTGGTAAAATCGAGATTTTTCAGATCTGTGAAATTGTTCTTGGTAGATACCTTTATTCGATTTTCTAGTTGTGGTATTTAATTTAGTTAAATTTCCTGCTGATGTTCTTGTTATATTTTTTTATTTTTGTAATAGATTTTGTATTTATTTAAGGAGTCGACCAAGGGAAGGAAGTCTCGAGTGAGGGGTTGCTGAGAACCGAGTTCTCCATGTCAAGTGTGCGGTGTAGAAAACTTGGACTAGATGATGAATCTCATATATATATTATCACTCCTACCAAAACATGGGTCTTCAAATAAGATAGAAATCTCCTTGTGTTCGTGATCAAACTCTAAAGTATAGAATATAAGGTATATATGCACATAAAGTGAATTATTTAATATTTATTAAATATTTGATACTATTCAAGAAATTCATTGGAACATATGTGTTTATATTTCATCACTAAGAAAGCAACTCAATTTATGGTGCTCGGATAGGCCCCTAACTCTATTTGACAGTGCCTCAAAACTAGCCTTATAGGCTGCTACCGTGGTGCTTTGTTTTAACCTTGTCAAGGTCTCCATGGGTCGTCGTAGGCAATTGGCCCGAAACGAACCAACATAGCCCGCACCAAGGTTTCCTAGCTCACAAATTGGACTGTGTCTAAGGCCTCTTGGTACCATAACAAAGCTTCCCCTTCCATGTGGTATGAGGCCAACAAGAGTTTTTGGGTAGGGGTAGTTTGATGGAATTCAAAGTATTGTGAAGCTTTGAAAATCCATGCTGATGGATTGTCTCCATTAAAATGAGGAAAGTCTAGGCGAACACCTCTCACATTTGGGCCCCTTTGTTGTTGCTGATCATTTTCTTATTGGTTCTGCAGGTCCCTTGCCATGTTTCCTTGGTGAGCTACCAAGGTGAGAACCATTTCAGTGAGCTGGTCGAGTCTTTCATCAATGGTGTTGAGGCGGGTTTCGGTTGCTTGATGGTTCTCCTCCAGGCTGTCAATCTGTTGTTGCATGTGTTTGGATCTAGTGGCATCAGCCATGGTCTTGTATGGTATTCTGGTTTATGAATTTCTGTTTGGGTAAGGTGTATGGATGTCTGTTTGATGGTTTCTGGATTGTGAATGGCTGTGTGTTTGGGCAGGACCTCTGGTCTATGAGTTTCTGGATTTCAGAGTTATGTATGGTTTATGGCTTTCTTGATCACCGGGCGTTGAAATGGAACTGTGTGGATGGATCTTCAATTTCTGGTTTGAATTTGCGGAAGGAAAGGTTGGCAGGATCGGTGCTCAGAGTTGATACCACTTGTTAAAGCCCCTTGATGGAATCCGAATAGTGCTACTGGGTTGGGGATGAACAATGATAATAAGACAAGGAAGATGAGGGAATATTGAAATGCATTATGAACCACGATGGAATGAATTCGAGGTCATTCCTTCCTCCACTACAACAGATAACTTTTCAAAATGATCAAAGACCCCTGTACTCCCCCCCGGTTCTCTGTCAAATACTCCACTCATAACAAACTTCTGGAAAAAACCATAAAATGACCACTGTTCACGTAAATTAAAAGACAGAATTGAAAACGCACCGTTTTAGTGTAAACACTAAAACGCTGTGTATTACAAGCAAGTGAAGAAATAAACCTATTTCTCTACTTTATCTAAATGTGCATTTCTATCAATTAAAACCAAACGGTGCGCTTTGAAGAGGCCTTGTGCACTGCCGTTTTGAGTTCCCGATCCCTTCTTCACTTCGTATGTCTTCAGTTCATCCAGTTCACTTCTCCCACTTCGTGTCTTCTATTTCCTCTCTAGGGTTCCAACAGTGTCCTCCTCCATCTTCTCTCTTATCGTCAACAAGCTATTATTTATTCACCCTTACATATTAAAAAAATTTCAGATTGTGTAGTGTAGCTTTGTTCAAATCTCTCTCCAAGTACTGTCGAAATCTCTTTTCATTATCTTCTGCTTCAAAGACATGTTCTTTTTTGAAAACTATGCCCCCAAAGATCATGTCTTTCGTAAGTTTATGCTAGGTTTATTGGTAAAATCGAGATTTTTCAGATCTGAGAAATTGTTCTTAGTAGATATCTTTATTCGATTTTCTAGTTGTGGTATTTAATTTAGTTAAATTTCCTGCTGATGTTCTTGTTATATTTTTTTGTTTTTGTGTTAGATTTTTTATTTATTTAAGGAGTCGACCAAGGGAAGGAAGTCTCGGGTGAGGGGTTGCTGAGAACCGAGTTCTCCACGTCAAGTGTGCGGTGTAGAAAACTTGGACCAAATGATGAGTAGAATTTCTCATATATATATATATATATATATATATATATATATATATATATATTATCACTCCTACCAAAACATGGGCCTTCAAATAAGATAGGAATCTCCTTGAGTTCGCGATCGAACTCTAAAGTATAGAATATAAGGTATATATGCACATAAAGTGAATTCTTTAATATTTATTAAATATTTGATACTATTCGAGAAATTCATTGGAACAAATATAAACATTATGTGGTTCATCATGTATTTATCTTTCTTCTACTCTAAGCCTTAAAGTTCAGCCAATAAACTCTAGGGAATTTACACAAGTAATGGATCTAGAAAGACAAAAACCTTTCTTACAGGTCAATGGGCTCTTAGGTTAGCATGGATATAAGTTTGTGCTGATTTACAAAATGATTTACAGCATGAAAGATTGCATTTTTATAGTGATATGACCGCTTCTCGAAACACAAGACCCTATCATTTTTTTGTAACAAGGTAGAGCTTTTAATAGCCTAAAACATCTTTTGAAGAAAAAAAATATATGTTTGATAAATTTATAAAAAATAAAAAAGATAAAAAAAAAAGTGTTTTAAGCACGTAAAAAAGTTAAAAGTTCACATAAAAAAAACACCAAGTTAAAACTTTTATTGAATAGCTCCCTCAAATAATTGCACATTTTTTAGGAAAAAAATACCGTAACTAACTTTAAAAATTATATTTCCTTCTGCAATCACAAATTGAATTTACGTTTTTTTTTTCAAATAAAACGTTTTTTTCAAATTGAATTTACGTTTTTTTTCAAATCACAAAAAGAGTATGAACTTCATATTTCTATTTCAACTTTGCTTCTAAGCACTGTGGAATTATTATCACACTTATATTAACCACTAAATAACAACATGACTACCAGTATAAAAGATTGTGGTGGCCTCAAGATTACCAGTATCAGCGTGGGTGTAACTCTTTTTTCTTAAGTTCTAGGCCCAGCCCTAGGCTCAATACATTATTTTGGTTGAAGTCGATGATTGGCCTAGTTCTGTACTTTCTCTTGTGAAAAATAAAGAGTTTTGTTTAAATCGAATATTGTTATAATATATTTTTTAATATTATATTTATTTTAAAATTTGAAAAATTTGAATTATTTAATTTATTTTGTATAGAAATTTAAAAAAATTGTAATGATTAGATGAGATGAGATGAATTGAGAAGTTTCCTGAAAACAAACTAGGCCTAAATTAATGTTAGATACACTTTTAGTTATTCAAGTTCTAGTTATTCAAGTTTCGCTTAATCTATTTGAAAAACATTAGGTCCGATAAATTAAAAAATGGATTTTTTTTTTTTTTTTTCCCTTCTAGGCCAGCTTTGCCCACATAATTATCTTATTATGGGTCTCTCTACATAACTTTCCGTGCTCCTTCAGAATTTTCCTTCTTTGCATTATGATTATATTCTACATTTTAATATGGCATTTCCCATCAATAATTAAATCACTCATTTTGTTTAGTACAAGTCCTGTATTTCCCTTTCTATATAACATTAAAAATAGTTATGTCTATATATTTTATGTCGCGTACAGTGTTGGAGTTCTGCAGCAATTCGATGGAAAAGTGAGGAAGGAATCGTGTCTTTCCATCTGATGCTGAAACCAGACGGCGCCCACCTTCATTCCACGATGGAATTCTTTTACCCCAATAGAAAAATAAGGACATACTCCACGGCTTTGTGCGCTCTACGCAATCCTTAAATTGTTGCTACATTAAGCCTGTAATTGGGTTGGTTAAGTTTCATTTCATCGCTCCCTTTGGCTTTGAGTAAGTTTCTTATCTTTCTATTTTTTCTGCCAAAATCCTTATCATCTTGATTTTTCTGGGACCCAAGTCCTTGATCTGTTGTTTTTTAAAGTTTTCATGCCTAATTTCTTCGCATCCATCATTAGTGGGCTTCCTCGTTTCTTTTCTGAAGATTTAATCTTGTTTATATATTGATATGGATATTGTTTTTCTTCTTTTCTTTTTTATTTATCAATGACTTGTCGCTTTGTCTAGGTATTAGGTAGCTCTGGCTGTATGGCTCGCTTTTGCACCGTAAAGAACATTTCTTGAATTTACCTATTGCTTCCAAGCTCTCTTCTTTTCAGGGTGATTTTTTTTTTTAATTTAATTCATCAACGTTTTCGAATCCGAGGTACACAAAACATTTGCTCGGCTTGTTTTACATTATTTTCTTATGATCTGTTAATATGTGAGAACATGTTATTGAATTTTTAAACAAAATATCGAGTATTCATGTTTGTTGTCTGTAACCAAGTTCGGTAAGCTTGGCAAAGATAGGCTTCCTGGGTAGGGATTGCTTGCGAAGGAAATGCATTGCGAGAGGGATTGGGAAATGGGTATGTAGTTAGACATATTTTTGTTGTAAGATGGATTTGCAGGGTAATTCTCAGCCTGAATCGGGAAAACTGGAACAAATCGTTTCCCAATTTCTATTAAAGAGCTTACACATTATTCTGGACTCGAGGGTTCCTTCTCGTCGTCCACATGGTCGTAGTGGGGACCTGTCATCGGCTTCTCATGTGAGAAAGAGTGACAAATGGTTCAACTTAGTATTAGGTGACCGTCCTGCAGCTCTGGATAACTTGAGTTTCTGGCACAGAAATCTGATGGAGCCAATGATAATCGATGTAATACTGGTTCATGAAGGTTCTAAATCAATGGGGGGATCTGTTGAGACAGTTATAGAGAGGTGGGTTGTTCAGTATGAAAATCCACGAGTTGTGGCTGCTCAAACTCGTGAAAGTTCTGCCTTATACAAGAAAGCATACAAGAAGTCAATAATACTTTTACGGGCTCTTTATTCACAAATGAGGCTTCTCCCAGCATATAAGATCTTCCGGCAGCTAAGTAGATCAAGTCAGACTTATAATTTTGACATCATTTACAAGGTGCCTTCATTTGGTGATCCATTCTCAAGGGTGGACGAGGAAATGATGGAGGAACACAGTTTCAATCATGTGGAGGCCTTCCCTGGCCGCCTTTGCATATCTGTGGCATACCATAAAACACTAACCGACTTTAACCTTGAGCCTTCAACCTCATTGCCACCAAAGATTATTACAGATTATGTTGGTAGCCCCAACACCGACCCTCTGAGGTTCTTTCCCTCTTTGGAGAAGGGTGTTCGTGCTATTTCCTTTCCATTGAGAGCAGTACGAGCTCCATTTCCTGTGCCATTTCAACGTCCACACAGCTGGACAAGTGGCTTCCACAGAGAAGCTTTTTCTGCACAAAATCAACCCGTTGTTGGATCTCCACCTGCATATCGCCCATCTGCTTTGCCATATGACTGCCCATCTCCACCTACTGATATATATAGTAATAGAGTTCCAAATTATAGAATGCCAATCCATCAAAGGACTATTAGTTATGATGGTTATCAGCTTTCACCTCCATTCTCTCCATCTCCATCTCCGTCTTCTCCATCATATGTCTCCACTGGTAATCATCCTATGCGAACACGTGTACGTCCAGAAACTGCTCCTGTAAGTATACCACTTTCAATGGCGAGCAGGAATTCTAGATACCTTTCTCCCAATTATTCTGATCCAAGTAGAATTTCTCTCCCACCTTTATCTCCCAGAAGCAGAAAGACTGATCCTTCATCACAGGAGTCTCCTTGTGGAACTCCATCTTTTAGGAAAATAGAGTCTTTAAGGTCTGGAGAGATGCAGAATCATTATGCTGGCCAGAAGGTATTATTATTAGTTTTTATTATCTCCACAAGTGCATTTGTTGTTTATGGGTGTTGAGGTCCCTTTCCCTTCTAGCGTATCTCTTTTCTTTTCTGATGAAATCCAGATCCAGACAGAAAATAAAAGGGTAGGTCCGGACTGTTGCACTAAAGCACTAATCTGCCTTACTGAGCAGTAAGAGTATACAATTGTCAATTAAAACTCACTGCCTAAACGAGTAAAGTTCTTAAACATACATTTAGCATCCACAATTAAAGCAGTTCGTCCTATATAAAAAGCGTAACATGGGTCTTCTTCACCCTAGCAAATTTACTTTAGAGCTCCACAACTTAAGAACCCCTTATGAGTTCCCCAAAATGCTGTTTCCAGCCAACAAATAACTGAAAGTGAAAAAAAATATCCAAAATTAGACCTGAATAAATGAAATTACATAAAGCATGTGATTCCTGGCCACACCAAAACAATCATTGTCCAAGATTAGATTAGAACATGTTTACAGAGTTATTGAGAATATAGAACTACTTGGATTCTTTTGAAGTTCTGAACAAGTTATAACAATAATCATGAAGGGCGGTATGTGTATTACATAATTGAGGATAACATATACACACAGGAAAAATAAAAAACTTTGTTGCCCGTTCTACATCTGAAAAGCTGCATTAATTTTCCTGGAGTACTTTTGAACCATCATAAGAGAACAGGAGTACTGCATTGTTGTAACTAACTTCTGCAAGTTCTTCCTTGCTCATATCAACAAAGGATGCTACGTAATCGAGTACCTGGAGACGATCAAAGAATACACTTTTTATTAGCCTCATGAGCCATAGCATAGGGTCAGCAGCACTCCTAAGCATGTAAAACTATGACCCGGAAAGGGAAGTGAAAGCACGCCTAGTATCATACATTATCTTTTTATTTTTTTTTGATAGAAAATGATAATTTCATTCATCAACTGGAAAACAAACGATTACAGACAATCATCAAACCATATAGTTTGAGAAATACAGTCTGGAATACAATTCCACCAAACCTCCATACTATCAACCTTAAAAGCATTTCTAGCCAACTTATGAGCCTACCCTGTTGCCTTCCAGATATACATGAGAAAACATACAAACAGCAGAACAACTAGCCAGTTTCTTTATCTCATAATAAAGCACACCCAACATAGAGTTAGTCATGCTATCATCATTTAGTGCCTCAATACTTAACAAGCTGTCACTTTCCACAACCAGATGGGAGACACCCATAGTAACACATTGTTGCATGCCTCTGAAGATGGTTAGAAGCTCAAGACCTTCGGAACCTTCCAAGGGAATTTCTGCACGGCTAAAAGCCATCATAACTCTGCCATTCTCATCTCGCAACACTGCCCCCACACCTGCCTTATCCCACTCAGGAAAGACCGCAGCATCTACATTTAGTTTCAGACTACCAGCCGAAGGGGGATGCCATTTATAATGCTTCAGAGTCTCACTTCGTGTCTTTATACTAACTTGAGCATGGCTTCTCAGCAGAACATTAACATTCTCAGCAACACTGGCAGGCCCTAACAGTACCTGGTCATTCACAAACTTATTCCTGCGGTACCAAAAACCCCACGCCAAAGCAAAGAAAGTAGACATCTTTTCTGCCATATTTCTTTCACAAAGTTGCATGGCCATCTCCACCAAAGACAGCTGCTTATCCATTATTAACTCAGGGAGATAAAACCTCCATAAATCTTGCACAGCCCCACAGTGAACAACGGCATGAGCAATATTTTCTTCTTCTGATAAACACGGCCTGCAAGTTGCATTCGGTAAAACCTTTTTCTTTACTAAATTCACTGCCCATAACTTATCTAAGAGCTCTCGTTACCAACAAAAAAAAAAAAAATCATTAAGCCCATAACTTTTTTTTTTATCAGTAAACCGCACTAGACATGTTAAAAGCCCATAACTGTCCCGTTAATTAACACCTAAAACCAGGCTTAGCACTTGTAGAAATCCTTTACAAGAGTAAGTCCTGTTTCATGAATCTCTGATCTGCTAATTTGTCCAAAATTTCTTGTAGTTTCAAACTTAAAATAGCACCAAAGACTGTCTCTTTACAACCTTGCAATTCTCACTAATTCTAAATGCCTCAAGGTGCAAGTAACAAAAAGAATTAAAAAATTGATTTACCCTATTCCTATAAAAAGTAAATTAACCATTCAAACTATAAAGGAAAGAAATGAGGGTGAAGTAAGAGACGCACATTCTGAATGTTTGCTGGACGATTGAGATTTGAGTGTGTCTTTTGGCAGTGTTGACACATCTCTTACAGCATAAGAAAAATTACTGGAACTGCCATCATTTGAAGGAAACTTCCCCCCTTGCCCTGGTAGCGCTTCAGGGATGGAGGGGTCTCCATCAACCATAAACAGTGAATCTAGTTCAGACTTTGGAAGTGCATCAGGTGCATCTGACTCCAATAAAATCCTCTCAGAAGGTACCTACAAAAGGAAATTGGCCTTCCTATTTTATTTTCAATTGAAAAAAAAATAAAGCTATTGGAATTGTTCGATCTTAATTTTTCTTTCTTTTAGTAGTGCAAAACTGGAATTATATCAACTTACCGCCCTTATCATTTTCTTTTCTTTCCTTGCTTCTAAGGACATAAGATATCCAGAGAATGAAAAGTAAGCACCAAGCTTGGCAAATTCTGGTACCATTTCAGCTGATCCTAGGGATGAATGAAGAATAACGCCAGCAGGAAAACTTCCTATGGATCTGAACATACAATTATGAGGGAAAAAGAACAAGTTCTAGTAAGAAATGGGGTGGTACAAGCTACAGATACATCAAGAAATGAACAGCTCAGAGACAAACTTTACCTAGATAAATTATGATATTATTGAAATTACAATGGCAGAGATGCAAAAAGAAACAAGGGGCCAAAGAATCAATGGGGAGCCCACTGAAGATCTCATTTCGAAAAAGAGATCATGCTCCATTTCTTAAGCAGTTTAATGCTTTTAAGGTTACACACAACCCTTTCCAAGCACATATATTAGAAGATCCCAGAGCACATGATCCTTAACCTTAAACCAATGTCAAAACCCCTGACCCAAGCAGGAAAATTGCTAACATCCATCCCAAAAGGTAATTTTGGCGTAAACAACCAATATTGGAAGTAGGAAGCATGTACATAAGAGGACAAATTTGCACAAAAGCACGTTGATTTTTAGTGAATGGGCTGGGGATGTAACATGAATGCATGATACAACAAAATATGGCTATCGCAGTTTCAAAAATAAAAAAATGTAAGAGATCTATGCTCTACTGAAGGAAAACCCCATCACTTAGGTATTTGAAATTGAGATAGCCAGTGCTACTCAATCTCAGGGAGTGATACTAGTATTGGGCTGGGGATGATTTGTCTCTTCATGTGGAAAATTTTCACTTGTAGAAATAGAAAACTCAGGGACTGCGCTTAAAGAACCACTTATTGTATTCACAGTGGATTAGTCTGATTGTTGCATTCTTTTTAAACTGTTATCTAGTAAGCTTGTTAACAATGAAGCTTTTAAGAACATGATGAAGTCAGTGTGGAATCCGAACGGAATGCAGTTCTTTGATCTCAGTAATGGAATCTTTCTTGCCCAATTTTCAAAGCATTGGGATAAAGCCCATGTCCTACGCAATAGCCCTTGTTATATATATATATATATATATATATATATATATATATATATATAAGTCTTATATTGATGCAAGACTATGAAGGGAATTGTCAAATTTCAAAACTTTGCTTGAATTATGCATCTTTCTGGATTAGACTCTATGATTACCCTTGAATTGTATGAATGGCTCGATTGTTCGTCTCATTGGTAACTCACTAGGGAATGTAGGATGTTGTTTTACCTGAGAGTACACTGGCTTGAGGAGAATTTTCTAGAATTCGTGTGAAGTTGGATATCCTAAGCCTTTGCTAATGTGTAAGGGGCTGCAATATGCAGATGTTGGGAGAAACAGAACCATGAAGACAACACTTAATATAGATGTTAGTTAATTCTGTTAGCAAGTATAGTGCAAGTGTCGTTTGTATGTAAATAAAAGTGGTAAGCTCGACATGGTCATTTAGTTGATAAGTGAATAAGTGAAACGTGCGTTTTGATACAATTGTAAACGATGTCGTTCTGCATATGCAGTAACTATAAAAACATATTCAATGAAGGAGGAAACTCAGATGTTATTCATGCAACTTATCTCTCTCTCGATCTCAATCTTCTTCAATCCTCTCTAATTCTCTCAGTCTCTCTCTTCCTTCCTAATTCTTTACATCTTCTTATTATCTTCTTACTTCTTCCTTTCCACTAGTTTAGTTGATATATTGGGTCCATTACATTTGGTATCCAGAGCCATGGTAGAAGGCACACGATCTTATGCTCAGGTGGTCGAATCATTGAACCAGCTGAAACAGCAACACGATTGTCAAAGAATGCAAATCGAGGACACCATAGCTATCTTGGTTCAACAACAAGAAACGGCAAGACTTGATAGAGAGAAACAAGATCACCGGTTTACAGAAATTTTGCAACAGATTTCCAAGATTTCCCTTAATGGTTCAGTGGGTCATGATGAGGTTCCAAAAATCGTTAGTGGCATGCACAATGTTGACAGAAACCATGACACACACGGCAGTGGGGATGAGGTTCCCTTTCGAGAACTAGTTGGCAGAACAAATTTGAGGGGCATCAAGATTGAGTTTCCAAGATTTTTTGGTAAAGATCCTTCGGCTTGGGTATATCGGGCCAATCAATACTTTCTCTACCATCAAGTGCCACCAGGGCAAAGGATCTTTATTGCCTCCTTTCATATGGATGATGAAGCATTGGTATGGTTTCAAGATGCCAGTGAAGCAGGAGTATTTCATTCTTGGGAGGATCTGACCCAAGCAATTCAAGTACGTTTTGGCTCATCTCCCTATGATGATCCTATGGAATCACTTACACGATTAAAGCAAGTGGGATCTGTTACAGCTTATAAAATAGAATTTGAGTTAATCTCAAATAGAGTAAGAGGCATTTCTGAAAAAAATAAATTGAGCTGCTTTTTAAGTGGCTTGAGGGATGAAGTTAGGCTGCCCGTGAGGATATTAAGGGCAGGTTTGGAACATCAAACAAAACACAAAATTCTCATCTAATCTCATCTCATCATTACACCTTTTTCAAATCCCCATACAAAATATAATAAACAATTCAACTTTTTAAAATCCCAATACACATTTTTTAAATCCCAAAACAATAATAATATTAAAACTTAATATTTTAAACTTCAAAACAAAACACAAAATTCTCATCTCACCCCCCAAACCTACCCTAAGTCCCAAAAGTTTAAATGATGCCTTTGGGCTTGCAAAGATTCAAGAGCAATATGTTAGTACACGGCAACCCTGGAGCACCAAATTCTTTGACTCATCAGTTCATTCACAGAGACCAATTCAGACTCCTTCAATTTTGGGCCCTCCCCCAACCAAGGGGCAGTTTACCCCTAAACTTTCTTATCAAAGATTATCAGACACCTAGATGCAAGATCGTAGGAAAAAAGGACTTTGCTTCTTTTGTGATGAAAAATGGCAGCAAGGCCATAAATGTTCTAAACCAAGATTGTATGTCTTGGAAACCATGGATTTGTCTCAGCTAGAACCATTGGATACAGAGGATGATTCTGACCAGCAGTTCACTATAGATGATAAAGATATGCAAGATATGGCTAGAATTGCATCCATCTCTGTGCAAGCTATTGTTGGAACACCTAGCTTAAAAACAATGAAGGTTTTTGGTCAGTTAAAGAAGAGAAGGGTCACCATTCTAATAGATACTGGCAGTACCCACAACTTTGTGGATACTACAGTAGCAAAGAAATGTGGATTGCTAATTCAAGATTCTAGTCCTATGCCAGTCCGAATTGCAAATGGTGACATGATCCATAGTGTGGGCAGGTGTGAAGGAGTGGATCTACACATTCAGGGCACAACCTTTGAAACTGAACTGCTGCTTTTGGAACTGGGTGGATGTGATGTCGTTTTGGGAATCCATTGGCTGTTGGCTTTAGGTCCCATTTTATGGGATTTTGGTAAGCTTTACATGCAGTTTACTTATAAGAACAACCTCACTTCCTTAACAGGGTTAGTTTCTACTTCTCACAATTTAATTGATGACATTGAAATTGCTACACTTTCCTTAATAAACTCTAAGGGTCTCTTTTTGCAAATTACACCTATTCAGCCTCATGAGATACCAACTGAGCTACCTCAGGATATTTTAGACTTACTGGCTAGATTCAAAAAGGTTTTTGATGAACCAAAAGGCCTTCCTCCTCCAAGGTCTCATGACCATCAAATTATATTAAAACAAGGCACAACACCAGTGAGTGTAAGACCCTATTGATACCCCTTTTATCAAAAGACTAAAATTGAAAAAATAGTCACAGAACTACTGCAGTCAGGTGTTATAAGACCCAGTCAATCTCCCTTTTCTTCACCTGTACTTTTGGTAAGAAAAGGGGATGGTTCTTGGCGTATGTGTATAGATTATAGGGTACTCAATGAGGCAACAGTTAAAACCAAGTATCCTATACTAGTGGTAGATAAATTATTAGATGAACTTTTTGAAGCAAGTGTCTTTTCTAAGATTGATCTTAGATCAGGCTACCATCAGATTAGAATGAAGGAAGAAGACATCTTAAAAACAACTTTTAGAACACATGAGGGTCATTATGAGTTCCTTGTAATGCCCTTTGGACTCACTAATGCACCCTCCACATTTCAAGGCCTCATGAATGATGTTTTTAGGCCATTTTTGAGAAAATTTATCATTGTATTTTTTGATGATATACTGATTTACAGTCGAGATTTTCAGTCTCATTTGGGCCACTTAGCTTCTGTTTTACATACCTTGGAGAGCCATAAGTTGTATGCAAAACAATCAAAGTGTCACTTTGCTTCTACTGAGATTGAGTATCTAGGGCACCTCATCTCCAAGGAAGGAGTCAGAGCAGATCAGAAAAAGCTGGACTCAATGCTACAATGGCCAATACCAAAATTGTGAAAGCTTTGAGGGGTTTTCTTGGCTTGACTGGCTACTACAGGAAATTCATCCAGCATTATGCCATCATAGCTGCCCCACTCACGGCCTTGTTGAAAAAGGAAGCCTTTAAGTGGACTGCTGAAGCAACCACTGCCTTTGAACACCTTAAACAAGCTGTAACTCAACCTCCTGTTTTATCCTTACCTGATTTTTCTAAACCGTTTATAATTGAATGTGATGCGTGTGCTAGTGGTGTAGGAGATGTGTTAATGCAGCACCAAAGGCCATTAGCCTTCTTAAGCCAAGCTTTGAAGGGTAGACACTTGCTGCTATCAACCTATGAAAAAGCATTCCTGACATTAGTAGTGGCAGTCAAGAAATGGAGACCTTATTTGCTTGGAGGCTCCTTCATTGTGAAGACTGATCATCACAGCTTGAAGTATTTGTTGGAGCAAAAGATTGGCACTCCTGCTCAACAAATGTGGTTGTCAAAGTTGCTTGGTTATGACTTTTCTGTCGAGTACAAGAAAGGTGTGGATAATAAGGTTGCTGATGCATTATCCAGGCAAGGTGAAACTGAAGAAGACTCAATGTTACTCACCATAACTGTTCCCAACCCAGTTTGGTTAGAAGACATCAAGAAAGCTTATACGATTGACCAAATGGTACAACAACTTCCTCAAATACAGCAGACTTCCAACTCCAATGTGAGTTATTCTTGGAAAGGAGGGGTTTTATTCAGAAAGGGAAGGATTTACATCCCTGATTGTGCTGAGTTAAAACTGAAAATCTTGCACTTCATTCATGCAAGTCCTAATGCTGGTCATTCAGGATTTCACAAGTCATTACATCGAGCTAGAAGTGATTTGTATTGGCCAGGCATGAAATCTGAGATAAGAAGATTTATTAAGAAATGTGAGATTTGTCAAAGAAACAAAAGTGAAACTGTCCTTCCAGTTGGGTTGCTACAACCCTTATTAATTCCTCAACAAATTTGAAAGACATTTCCATGGATTTTATAGAGGGGTTGCCTTCCTCTAAAGGCTACTCAATGATCATGGTGGTTGTAGATCAATTATCTAAGTATGCTCATTTCTTGGCCTTGAAGCATCCCTTTACTGCAACTAAAGTAGCTTCTATTTTCATGAATAATATTTTTAGACTTCATGGAATGCCTAAAAGCATTGTCTCAGATATAGGTTCTACATTTACAAGTTCTTTTTGGAGAGAATTTTTCAAACTCCAAGCTGTGAACCTCTCATATTCTTCAACTTACCATCCTCAGAGTGATGGCCAGACTGAGGCTGTCAATAAATGTTTAGAACATTTCCTGAGGTGTTTTTCAGGAAACAAACCAAGACAATGGGTTGAGTGGTTACCCTTGGCTGAATGGTGGTATAATACCACCTTCCATGCCTCAACCAAACTCACCCCATATGAGGTTGTTTATGGAGTGCCACCAACCAAGCTACAAGACTATATTCCAGGCCTATCATCTAATGAAGCTGTGGAAGAGATTTTTAGAACCCGGGAACAGATCTTAGACACCCTGAGAAGTAATTTAGTACTGGCTCAAGACAGAATGAAGACTCAATTTGATAAAAGACATACTGAGAGATCCTTTGCTGTAAGGGATTGGGTATTTCTACGCCTTCAACCATATAGACAACTCCTTACTAGTCAGAAAGAATATGAAGCTATCTCCAAAATTTTATGGGTCTTTTCAAGTTTTGGACAAGATTGGTCAGGTTGCTTACATATTGCAATTACCACCACAATCTCACCTACATCCCGTATTCCATGTCTCTTGTTTAAAGAAAAAAGTTGGACAGCAGGTATCCCCCCTCTCAACCTTACCTCCAGTCGATAGTTTTGGAGAATTGGTACCTGAGCCTCAAGCTATTCTACAAAGACAAACCAGGAAGCGGCACAATCGAACATTAGTTGAAGTTTTGGTGTAGCGGTAAGGAACTACTCTCGACCAGGCCACGTGGGAACCATACTGGCAGCTCAAACAACATTATCCTCACCTTGTGGGCAAGTTGCTTTAAAGGGGAGGGGTGTGTAAGGGGCTGCAATATGCAGATGTTGGGAGAAACAGAACCATGAAGACAACACTTAATATAGATGTTAGTTAATTCTGTTAGCAAGTATAGTGCAAGTGTCGTTTGTATGTAAATAAAAGTGGTAAGCACGACATGGTCGTTTAGTTGATAAGAGAATAAGTGAAACGTGCGTTTTGATACAATTGTAAACGATGTCGTTCTGCACATGCAGTAACTATAAAAACATATTCAATGAAGGAGGAAACTCAGATGTTATTCATGCAACTTATCTCTCTCTCGATCTCAATCTTCTTCAATCCTCTCTAATTCTCTCAGTCTCTCTCTTCCTTCCTAATTCTTTACATCTTCTTATTATCTTCTTACTTCTTCCTTTCCACTAGTTTAGTTGATATATTGGGTCCATTACATAATGGTAAAATGATTGACTCTGTATAAATTCTACTTCGGAGTGGATTCAAATGAAATATGAGAAACTTTCAAATTTATGTTATTGTTGTGGGAGATTGGGACACGTTGATCACGATTGTGAACTTTGGGTTATTCATCCGGCTCAGTTTGAATAGGAGGGCTTTTTGTATGGAGCTTGGTTATGTGTGCATAGTGACTTGTTGAGAAACTGTGGTCGAGTGTCACCCAGAGAGGATGCTACTTTTATGGATAGTGGCTTGATGGGAAACAGAGATCGATTGCCACCCAAAGATGATTCTACTGCGATGGATAGTGGTTTGTTGAGAACCAGACATTGGATGACTGACGACTTACGATCAATAGGAGGTCTCACGACGATTATCTATGAGAAAACACACCACCAGACATTGGTACCTACGGGGAATCTTTGATCTGTTGCTTTTTTAAAGTTTTCATGCTTAATTTTCAATCTTGTTTATATATTGATCATATGGATATTGTTTTTTTTCTTTTCTTTTTTTCTTTATCATTGACTTGTTGCTTTGTCTACGTATTAGGTAGCTCTGGCTGTATGGCTCGCTTTTGCATCGTAAAGAACAATTCTTAAATTTACCTATTGCTTCTGAGCTCTCTTCTTGTCAGGGTGATATTGCGTACTGAAGTGCTAACATGGATTGATTTGATGAAACGAACAATTTTTTTATTTTACTTGAATGAGCTGAAGGGAATCTTTTACAAGTTGTTCCCATCTTCAAACTCTGCATTAGACAAGTCCAGAAGGTCGTCCACGAAGAAATCCTCACCGGGAAACCCCGATAGCACAACAATAGTCGTCTAATAATGCTTGCTACGTCGATTTCTCCGGCAACTCTCCACGCAAACTTGATTTCAATGCTCTCTCTTCCACGTACTACTCCATTTCTACATTCATTCAACATATATATTTACCCAACATAAATCCATAGTGGAATACCCAGGCCCGCAGAGGAGTAAAGGGCGTCATTTAGGTAGGAAAGATTTTTTTTTCCTCTCTGGTTCTCTTCTCCCCACCCCCAACGGTTTTCCTTTCCCCTTTCCCTCTTGATTTTCACTTTTCTCTGCATCCGATTTCCTCTCCCACGTAGTTGTAACCTCCAGCCCATCCTCATTCAAACACCCCACTCGAACCCCATTCCATAACTGATCTCTTCATCCGTGGGTTTCATCTTCCCTGTAGGTACTCCCTCTCCTCTCATCACCGTTCAGTCTGATGCAATTCTCCATACACACTGGTAAAGATCTCACCTACCATCTCCCCATTTTACGCCAACCTCCAGCACTGCCAACCAGTCTTCATAACTGCTTCTCCACATTCAGCAGCCCCAAAACAGCGCAACAAACCTCCATCTCGGACAACCACCCCTCAGCCCTTCTATCACCTAGGTCTAAGACATTACACCACCATAGTGCCGATTGCACCACCATGGAGACCACCGTAGGTCTTGGTCATCCCTTACAGCAAGCCGAGTTACGCCACACCAAAATCAAACCGAGCTCATCACGTATGCATGACGCACTTGAGTTCGTAGCGAGGCAACCCATCGGACACAACCACCATCACCATGACTCCCTCCGATACGTTTTAGCCCCCCAAACACACGGCATCAAGCCGTTAGCCTCACACCCTTAGACCCTTTGTCCTCCACTGTGAAGACGCTGTGACTCAACCCGTGCACACCATAAAGGAACGGTTTTAGCCACCTCCTCCATGCACGACTATCACACGTATCGGGCTTAGGGGCTGGGCTAATCGTAGGCCAGGGACACTAGAAGTTTGGGCCAGACGTGAGAAGCATACAGATGGGCTTGAGTCCAGTTATTTACATTTAGGCCTTAAAAGGCATACAATTGTTGTCATTTACTGTTTTACCCTTTTATTATGTTTGTTATTCAGACTCTTGTTTGATTGGTTAAAGGCTCTGTCAAAGCCGTTAGCAGTAGTGGGCGCTATAAGTCACATAGGCGTGTAATAGCTGCGTATCGAATATTCTAGCAGAAATATATTCTCATAGGTTTCCCTTCTCCTTCGTCTACCTTTCTCTCTCAAGTTTCTGGAGGATTCTCACCCTCTAAGTGAGCTCAAAAACCCATTTACAGTTTTTATTACATTGTGAGTGTTACAATTTGGTATCAGAGATTTCGATCTCAATGCGCTTACAAGAAACAAATGGCAGATGGTACAAGGTTGAGTCAATTGCAAGAAGGTCTGACGAACCTCAACAAATCCACTGATTCCCAGTTTAAGACAGTACAAACTGAGATGTTGACCTTGAAGCGTCAATCTGATGCTATTATGCAGCAACTGGCAGCCATGAATGTTGAGCTGCAAAAGTTGTCTCACAACTCTGGTCACTCAGAGTGTTCAAACCACCACCACCACCACCACCACCGCTGTGAGGATCACCAAGAATCTAGAGTAGAAATGATACTAAGGTCAGTACGTTAACATACCTGGCTTACCTGTCATGTGGTTTGAGGCTTCTGTGTTTGAGGTCCATTCTGTTTCAGAGATGGTGTTATCCAAGCTAAGTGCTGCTAGAGGTTGCGGTATGTCTTCATGTTGAGTTGGTTTTTTTGGCACCCACCAACATATTTTTGCAATGTGTCCTACAGTTCCACAATATTGGCATTTTTCTTCATGATAAAGGTATCTTTCGGCAGGTGTCATACGTCATTCACCAGGTGGTGGAGGGCATCTTTGTTGAGTGCTCGACGTGGGGTTGGAGTAGCCACAGTTTTGGCCCTTTAGTTGTTGTGCCTGAAATCCTCTTCTTGTTGAAATAAATTTCTATTTGTTACCTTGATATCCTAAGGAGGATTGCTGAAATTGCCGTTGTTGTTGTCCGTAGAATGCCATTTGAGGAGAGAATGAGTAGGTGGCATTTGCATGATTTGAGAACCAATTGCATCGTTGATCAAGGCTTTGAAGTTGTGAGACAAGCTCAGAGTATGATGGTCTTGGTGGTTTGAGCATAGTAGTGGTGAAAGTTTCATATTGAGGGCCAAGACTAGTGAGAAGACAAAATACCTTTTCTTTGTCTGGAACTAGTTTCTCAATTGCTACTAGATTGTCACATAAGCTTTTGAAGGTTCGGATATGCTCCCCAATCATTTTGTCGTCTTCTTTCAGAAGATATGTCACCTATTGTCTGAGTGTGAATTCACGTTCTTGTGAATCTTCTGCATAGGCATTCTTCAGTGCTTTCCAGACTGCATTTGTTGTGTCTAGGCCCATGATGAGGCCGAGTGTTTCTTCAGAGAGTGTACTGGTTATCCACTCTCGAAGAAGACGATCAGCCTTTCGCCATGCAATGTATGCTTCGGTCATTCTTGGTGTAGAGGTGTCTGCATTTGTGGTATTATTGAAATCTGGTATGGTGTATTTAGGTGGGGCAGGATCTTCATTGGTAAGATGGTCGAGCAACTCTTGGCTTTCTGCAAGGGCCAAGGCTTATTCACGCCACAATGGATAATTGGTGGGACTGAGTTTGAGAGTAATGAAATCCCCAACATTGAGGGATGGTGAAGTCATGGTTGCAGAAGGGAGCTGCTTTTGGGTTTGTGTCGTGTGTTCACTGTGGTTGTGATACCAAGAAGAGAAATGGAAAATAACAGAGTAAAGAGTTGAAAAAAAATACTGCTTTGTATTATTGAACGTGAACACAAGGCATTAAGCTTACCAAATACTGAGGAATACAACGTCTATTTAAACATGAAAGCGAAATAACAAATTACATGGAAAATGCATAACAGATGGTATAAAATCCTTAGATATTGCATAAAATCTGAGATAACCAAGATATGACAAGCTCTACATCAATTCTGATTTCAAACACCATTGAGAGTGAACTGAATTTAGTTGAATCTGAGATATGCTCATCCTCATTTGTTGGAGTTTCCCCTTATCTTGTTGAACTACCATTTTGGATTGAATTTGTTACTATTGAGACTCCTTCAACGTCTCTCCATCAATATAGCATGATTCACGAGATTTATCTTTTCGGCAGTTTTGGGACTCCTTTTCACTCCATTGAATCCCACAAATCATGCCGAGCTATTGGGTTGTGCTAATAGAAGTAAGACGCTTCATTATATACCGTATGTTTAGCATTGAAATGAAACACACCCCCCAAAATCCTCCTATGAATCCGAGAGTTGCAGCAACATAAAATCCTTTAGTTATAAATCCATCATCATCATTTGCCTGAAGATTTTCATTCTTGTGGCCCCTAGTGTTCACGTAGACTGGATGAAGATCTTCTAGAAGCATTGAGACTCTAGATTTGAGTTCCTGTTGGGATTTTGCTGGATAAGTTGTTGATGGACAAGTCCAATTGTCTAAGAAAAGTTATGTTGGAAATGCTAATTGGGATTTCACTGGATGAAGATCTTCTAGACATTCTTTTGGAAGTGGAGAGCCACATAGTTTTGGATTTCCCAAAAATGTAGAAGCATTAAGACTCTAGATTTGAGTTCCTGTTGGGATTTTGCTGGATAAGTTGTTGATGGACAAGTCCAATTGACTAAGAAAACTTATGTTGGAAATGCTCATTGGGATTTCACCACAAAGTTAGTTTCAAGATAAATTAAGAGACTGCAAAGTTCTCAATAGACCGATCTTCCCAGGGATTAACCCAGTTAAATTGTTTCTCGATAAATTCAACACAATTAACTTTGTAAGACTACTGATTCCTTCTAGAATTTATCCATGTAGTTTGTTACTAGAAAGATCAATCATCTTCACAAATATCAAGGAATGTTTGAACTCATACTCCCTTCGTTTCCATACCAATCATGCATGGTCACTATAAGTTCTGCCTGTGGTATAAGACGATATGACACTGATTTATAGACAGAGACATTGTAGTCAAATTGTAGATACTCTCCGTAATAGTTCCCTCAATCTTATTCGAAGATAGATCTAAAATTCGAATATGTGATAGATGACATAGGTTTAAAGGCAAACTTCCAAAAAGCTGATTAGATTGTAGGCTAAGAATAGCCAAATTAGGTAGACTATCACCTATCCATGTAGGTACCATTCCTGAAAGACTATTTGTTCCCAATTAGATGTTTTTCAACTTACTGCAATTCTGAAGGGACGTCGGCATCTTCCCAACAAATCTATTGTGCCTTAAATGCAAAACATGAATCGAGATTAGGGAGCCCATTGAGCTAGGTATTTGCCCATAGAAATTGTTGTTGGCCAAATTAAGAACAATTAAGTCTTAAAAATACGTCCAACAATCTAGAAGCTCTCCCGAGAGTGTCTTGTTTAAGAGGCCTAAAATATACAGTAGTGTTGGAGTGTTGAATTCACATAGAAAGGAAATTGTCACAAAAAACTTATTGTTTGATAGGTCTAGTGACAAAACATTTGATGGAAAATGTGGTATTGAACCATCAAAAAAGTTTGAGCTCAAATCAATATAAGCAGAATCATGGAATCTGGATGATGAAAAGTCTAGCAAGTTCCCATGCAACTTGTTGTTAGACATACATAATAACCTAGGAATGTAGTCCCATAACCAAGCAAGGACAATGTCAGAAATTCTAGGATTAGAAATATCAAGTATACGATAATTCTTTTGACTCTGAAGCCACTTTGGGAAAGTAAATCCCATTCTACAATAACTCAAATCAATAATATCCAGTTGGAATGGGGGAACCCAATCGTAGTTGAAGCTCAAAACCAAAGAGTTATAAGTCCAAAAGATAAATCTTTCAGTTTGAAGAGATTTGAAAAATGGACTTCAAATATCACCCCTGCAAGGGAATTATTAGCAACATCCAAGATCTCTAGATTGGATAAGTTACCAATCTAGATTGGATAAGTTACCAATCTAGATTGGATAAGTTACCAATCCTCTTCGGTAATAGCCCCGTGAAATAATTCCCAAATAATCCTAAAACTTTGAGATTGAATAAGTTACCAATACTCTCTGGCAATGGCCCCATGGAATTATTCAAATGTAATCCTAATGCCTTGAGATTGGAAAAGTTACCAATGCTCTCAGGCAATGGCCCCGTGAATCTATTGCATTTTATTTGGAAATTCCGCAAGGAACCGACCAAGCAACTTGACACGTTACTCATAAATTTGTAAATGTTTCCATTGAGATTGTTATTGGAAAGGGACAATGAATTCAAGGTGCATAAATTCCAAAAAGATTTTGGAATGCTGCCAACAAGTTGATTTCCACTGAGATCTAGTCTTTGAAGAGAACTTATGCTACCAAAAGCATCCGGAATGGAGCATTGTAACCCGTTATAACTGAGATCAAGATCAACAAGGCTTGTAGTGGAGTTGAACAACCAACGAAATATGGAGCATTTGAGATAATGGGTAGAGAAATCTAGAAATAGAAGTTGTATTGAGGAATTAGTATTGGCAAGCAATTGAGGTGCCATTGTGGAGAGACTGCAATCACTTAGAGTTAAGTCTATCAAAGAAGGGAGCATGTTAACCTGATTGGGCCAATTGAGTACCTGGCTGAGGTTGACACTACTCATTTTTATGCTAGTTTTATGTATGTACGACTAGATTTTTCCCGTCATAATGATGAAACTGTGGCATGAAACCGTGTGGGGCATGAACATAAAATAAGTTTGAAACCGTGTGGCGTTATAATGTTGTAGCTAGCTTTGCGTCGTACGTCTCTCTTGTATATATGCTGTCCCTAATGGCTGAACTTTTTTTTTTTTTTCTAATCCTTTTTCGTAACGAGGGTACTAATATTATTAGACATGTAAGCTAAAAGATTAAGTGATGGGATCCCTGCAGAAAATTGCCCAAATCGAGTTCCACCAAGCTGGAAGAAAGAAAAATAAAATAATCCAATTTAGAAAATTAAATGGAGGAAAACAATGTTTGACAAAACTGATAATGAATGTAACAAAATTATTGAAAGAATTGCTTTTGAAATTTTTTACTCAAATGGAGACATTGTTGATGAGGAGCATATATAAAGGGACAAAAAGTTGTCATTTTTCTTCTCTCAATTAAGTGCTTGATGTTTCATCCAACTACTTCTTGTATTCAAAGTTTGACTGGAAGCTTCGATATATAGTGGTGATCATGATCTTTAGATTGATTGATACATGACTTGATTTATATTTCATTGGTATTCAAGCTTCGATTATTAACTGGTTATAAAATATAATTACTTGAATATAATTGTCAGGATACTTTAGCTTAGAAAAAAAAATCATCTCACCAAAATTTAGTTTTTATATCCAAGTAATCTTATACACTAATGTGGTCTAACATGGTACATCATATTTACTTCACAATAAAAACGATTTTACAATTTTAATGGATCATATTAAGTCACGTTAATTTATAGATGTCTTATATATGTAAAATTTCTGTGTAGACACATATTTATCTTTTGTACCCCAGTTACATTATTAAAGGAAATTTAAGACACACAAATAAGGGGACCAAGATTTTAGTTAGCAAAAATTATCTAACAACCCAACTTGAAGTGTTCA
This sequence comes from Juglans regia, assembly GCF_001411555.2. Classification (NCBI taxonomy): domain Eukaryota; kingdom Viridiplantae; phylum Streptophyta; class Magnoliopsida; order Fagales; family Juglandaceae; genus Juglans; species Juglans regia. The sequence continues at coordinate 83,708 of NW_023364404.1, read as the reverse complement.
TTCCGTGTGGCCCATGGGCCTCAATTATCTTTTTATCTTACATTTGAGCCTTTAGATTATTAGTTGGACTTTAAGTTGTATTAAATGGTGGGCTTAGGCTCGTAGCCTTGGCTAGTGCGCTTTTTTATCTTCTTATTGCTTTTAAGCTTAGGTCCATTAAGTGAGTTATATGTACTGAGCAACTTTGCTGGGGAAGGATCATCCAAACAATAACAAAGATCACTTTTCTTCTTCTATCTTCTTTTTCTTTCGGAGGTACTCACCCTTGAAGTGATATTATCCTTAATCCTTTTTTGGTGTGTTACAATTGGTATCAGAGAGACACCGGTCTCTGTGTGAGGAGAGGGCTGGTCTTGCTCAGTGGGCTGGTCTTGCTCTTGCTCTGGAAGTGGGAGAGGTCCAACCAGATAAGTGCCAACCAGATTAGTATGATGCCTTGGTTGAGTCCTAACCAGAACTGACGGCAGTTGAGATAGTTGAGTTTCATCAATTTAATTTATCTCCAAATTTGTATCCTCAAAGCCAGGCCAGTTCTCCCAATTGTCCACATTTTGTTCTTCACATAACAACTCCCCCTGAAGAGAAGAATGGGGACCGTGGTTTGGAAAGAAAGTTTTAGATTCGAGAAAAGTGACATCCATCGTGGTATAAATACGCCTGGTAGTGGGATCATAGCACCTATAGCCTTTCTTATGTGCTTGGTATCGACTTGAAAAAATCGATTATATCAAATTTAGTTGTAAAATACAAGGCATGGTTTTCTATGGCAAAGGATTCTATGAGGACATAATGGTATCATATGACTTCGACTAGGTTTTTTCTTTTATATTCCTTCATCCAATTTACAATGAGCAGAACACTTTATGGCCCCTTTGAAGAAGAATTGTGGAGGAATTTATGTTGAAACAACTAAGTTATATCTTGAAAAGTCAGTTACAAAGATGGAGTCAGAGAATTGTTCAGTGCTCTCAACCTTGAGGACAAGGTTGTTTGAAGGGAACGTCAATGTAACAACCCAGCTTGAAGTGTTCATTCCTTGTGGCCCATGGCCCTCAATTATCTTTTTATCTTACATTTGAGCCTTTAGATTATTAGTTGGACTTTAAGTTGTATTAAATAGTGGGCTTAGGCCCGTAGTCTTGACTAGTTGCAGATGGTGCTTTATTATCTTCTTAGTGCTTTTAAGCTTCGGCCCATTAAGTGAGTTATATGTACTATGCAACTTTGCTCTAGAAGGATCATCCAAATAGTAAACAAAGATTAATTCTCTTCTTCTATCTTCTTCTTCTTTCAGAGGTACTCACTCTCGAAGTGAGATTATCCTTAACCCTTTTTGGGTGTGTTATAAATTAAGAGGGGCGATTTCATCTTCTTGGCTTGTCTATTTTTAAAAGAGTAAAAGAAAAGAAAAAGTGTGGTTTCTAAGAAAAAGCGACTGACAGTACTGCAAGAAGGAGAGAGAAAAGAAGAAATTTTTGCCCCTTTCATGACTAATTTTTTTTTAAAAAAAAGTAGGGGTCATTTAGGATCAAATCTTGATGAAATTTTAGTATGTTAATTTTTGTGGTGAGAGCTCATAAATTTATATTATTAACTACTAGTCACTGAATTTATTTTCCATTTCTAGATACAAGAAATCAGGTCTTTTTTAGCGACTTTAAGATCGTCGCAAAAAATCCTTATTTGCGGCAATTTTCATTTTGCCATTGAATTCTAACGCAATGTATACTTGAATTCATTGTTCACATATTTGCAACGACTTTTAGACCTATTCCTGTGATTTTTTTCGTCGCAAAATTTTTTGTTACTATAGAGTTTTTTCTTTGTGACGATTAGTAAAATCGCCACAATAGATACTTTTGCTGTGAATTTGTGCTTATTAGAGGTTGAAGGTTCCTCTCTCTCTCTCTTCTCAAAGATTCTCTTGTTTCCACCGACCATCGAGCGCCCAAAATATCAGCTTGAAGGAGGAAATATTATTTTGTTTCAAATATTGCTTTTTAGTGTCTTGTCTTTGTGTAGTACTCATATTTTGGTTCATGTATGTCTAAGCATTCATTTGAAAAAAGAGATGAAAATATCAATCACTTCAAAAATACAGAAATTAATTAAATTTTTCTTTGAAAAAAGAAAAAAAATTATAATTTGAGTTTAATTTGCATTAATGCGTTACATACTTATAAAAATTTACAAAATCTCTGTGTGTGTGTGTATATATATATATATATATATGCAGATCCTACAACTGAAGTCATCTCTCTATCCCAAACACCCTTATGGCTACAAGAGTGACGGTAGGGAGCCCGTTTTGGGCTCTCCTTTTTTTTGCCCGATTGGGTTTCTTATATTTTTTGTAGTTTTTTTTTTTTTTTGACTTAGTGATTACAAAAATCTTTAAAAAAAAAGTTTCAGATTATTTTTTTAACACTTTTAAATATTTTTAAAAAAAGAAAAAAATTCATAATATTATTAAACAATATTTTCTTAATCACTAAGTTAAAAAAAAAAACTAAAAATAAAAATAAAAAACCCAATCGGGCAAAACAAAAGGGGAGGCTGTTTTGGGCTCCCTAGCATTTTTCATGGCTACAAATAGATTTGTTTGTGAAATTTGTAGAAAGGGGTTCCAAAGGGACCAAAACCTTCTAGTACTACTGGAACATCCCGATTCGACCAATCTGCAGATACTAAATCTCCATTGTTGCTGCCCCAAGAACTCATGACTTTCCCTACAAAGCCCTTCTGTTACTTGACTATATAGTAAAATTGACTCGTTATTCATAAATATTAATCTTACGAGATTGCTATTCATGTGAGTAATTTATTTTTGTAGTTGGTTTAGTTTATTCCTTTGGGAAAAAGGGCATCTCCAGACCTCCATTAAATGGGTTGGTGGTGAGGTCATGGTCGCATCTAATACTGTTAACTCTTAGGGGTTTGCTCAAGTGGTAAGGTCTTGGTCTTGAAAATTATTGGATGGAAACAATTTTTATTATTTCTTGTTCATTATTTTGTTCTCCATAGATAGAACATGCTATGGTGATTGAATCATTTCAATTCGATAAAGCCCACTACTTACGCCCTTGCTTGCAATATCAGCCTATTAGTACTAAATATTAGTTTATTTATGCAGATCTAATGCCTACATAGTAAGATCTTCCGTTTGGGTACTAAAATGAAATGAGATGGTTTTAGATAAAAGTTGAAAATTGAATAAAATATTATTAGAATATTATTTTTTAATATTATTATTATTTTAGAATTTGAAAAAATTGAATTGTTTATTATATTTTGTGTATAAATTTAAAAAAAATTGTAATGGATTGCCTCAATGGATTGCCCACTCGAGCTAACCTACTAAAAAGGAAGATCATTGCTGACCCTGCCTGCCACATATGCATGATGCAATCTGAAACTGTCGAGCACATACTTCGGGAATGTCCATCAGCCAGGGATGTTTGCACTCAGAGCACCAGAAAAATCTAGAAAACCAACCCGGGTTCTAATCTGGGTATATCCGGGCCGAAATCTGGTCCAAATTTGAAATCCAGGTTCCGGGCCGGGTATATCCGAATACAGAGTACCCTGTTGAACACCCCCTAACTGAGACATTATAATGGAAGGGGATTCCATGCAAGTTGTCCAAGGTCTTACCTCCTGATGACTTGCATAATTTTCTATATTTATCACTTCTTAAATTTAAGTTTTAGTCTAATTTTGTTTATTTTTATTGATTTTAGGCTTAATTGCCTTCATTTAAATTTTATTTCAGATTTGAAGAAGAGAAAGATCTAAATTTTAAAAGCTTATTGTCTAAGGACTCTCTCATTTAAATGAAGATTTATCTAAATATGAGGTTATTGAAATTGTTTTGAGGATAAAGATCAAGTTGAAATTAGAAGTGAAAAACATAAAGAAGCGGGACGAAAAATCTTCGGGATGCGACGACGGAAGTTGACGCGTGAAGGAAGAAAAAAAAAAGGAAAGGCTCAACAGCAAAATCTCAAAAACCGATCCCAGCTCATGATTTCACTCTACCTACCACCATTAATGGTTTAAAAAAAAATTTGACAAAAAGAGATGACGTTGGAAAGAAGAGAAAAAGGTGAGAAGCTTGAAATCAGAGAGGGAAGAGATGCGACCGATCTGCACATGCGAGCGGAGACCAACGCAGAGTAATAATTCGAGGTCACTGGGAACGACAGGGAGTTTAGAATTTCTTTACTCCGAGAAAAATTATAGTGAATTTATTTATGTTGAATTTAACTTTTACAATGAATTAATTTTTTTTTTATTTTAGAAAAATAATGTAATTTAGTTTTAAACTATGCCTGCTTTTCTATACTAATTTGAAATAATTCTCTTCTATGTTTATCTTATTTATTTTGAGTTTATTGCTTCTAATTAATTGGTAATTAATTAGATAATTTTAATCTTATGATTTACTATCGAACGAGGGAATTATAAGATATAACTTGGATATTTCAGCATAGGTAATTATAGAAATCGAAAGGTTTATATGAACTTATGTAGTCTTAAAATTATTGGTCTTAATACTTTTTTACTTTGTTAATTTTCATACTCTTATGTAAAATGATGAACACGAATATTTTCAATTGACTATCGAAAAATGCCTTTGGATGAGTTTGGAGATTTTGTTGAAAAACAGAGAGAATTAAAATTAATTAGTTAGATTATAAAAGTATAGTGAGAGATTAGGTGAAATCAATTTTCTAGAAGTTCTTTTTCTTATTGATTCAATTATTAAAGATCAGCTTTCATTTCCTTTAAATATTTTCTTTAAATCGATTTCATTTAAAAATTACAATTACAAAATTAATTTTAATAATTTTTTTAAATAAAATCAAGATTAATATAGTTTCGATACTTGTAAAATTACATATTGAAAAAGTAGTCGTGATAAAGGCCGGGGCCGGTAAAATAAATTTCTTTTGTTTCTTTTTTAATTATTTTTAAATTAATAATTAAGATGGGAAGTCTGGAAATGATAAATTTATATATATCATGAATTCCTACAAAGCTAATTAATTACAAACCATTAAAGATAAAAAGCAAAAGCAAAAGAAATAGAAGAAAAAGGTTAGAATCGACAGCAAGTGGAGTATGTTTCAAAAAAGAAAGAAAGTGGAGTATGTTCTTTGACTGCCATTAAGGCCGGAAAATAATATTTACAGTCTCAAATACCGTTCAATTCTTTTGAAATAAATGAGTAAATACGAGATTTATATAAAAAAAAAAATTAATTTTTTAATAATAAGCATCAATTTTTTTTAAAACGATTATATAGCACTTACATACTCTATGATTGTTTCTAATATTACTCAATATCCTAGATGATTGCATCACTAAAAGAAAATCTTCTACAGCATTTGTTCTAGCTACCGTATGAAATCGACACATGACAAGGAAAGTAATTTTTTTTCAGTGTGTAAAAACAACAATTCCTGTCATAATTCCTTTACTTTTGCTGAAAATTTTCAAAAGGTTAGCCTTCTGCTAGACGTAAATTTACTCAATTGGTCCAATTAATGTTCTTTTCTCTGTCTATATATGTGTTGACTGTCATTTGAGAAAGTTTCCACATAATTTCCTTCTGGTAAAATGTTTTCATAAAGTACTTGGCCTTACGTTAAAACCGACATATTTTACCAGATAAACCGACATTTCATAAAGTACTTGGCCTTACGTTAAAGTCTTAACCCATGTCGGTTTATGTGGTCGGTTTACCTGGTAAAATATGTCGGTTTATCTGGTAAAATGTCGGTTTTAACGTAAGGCCAAGTACTTTATGAAAACATTTTACCAGAAGGAAATAATTATGTGGAAACTTTCTCAAATGATGATATTGGAGTCCAGAAAAGTTATAAGATTCAGACGGTCTAGGTAGATAATGATGATGAGATTACATTAATGTTGCAACCCCTCATTACTCATTTTAAAAACGTTACTTTTCTAGACAAATATAATAAAAATATACATTTAGGTTCTTGAGCATTCACAATGGCTCATACAAAATACATTTTTCTGTAAAATATAAAGAAAATTGATCAAAAGACCTTTCCAATGAATTTTATATTTTGATCTTTATTTTACATTTTACTACTGTAATCCTCTAGATGTAGACAATACTGTTTACAACTTTAAAACATTTTTAATTATTTTCTCTCTCCTTTTCAAATTTATTGGTGGTTAGAAGAAATATTTGAAATGAATAAAAAAATTAAAAAAATAATATTAAATGATATAAAAAAAATACATAAGGTTATGTATGATCTATTGTAAAAATCAGTATTTAAATAGAAAAAGAAGATTTTAGTAATGTATTTTGAAGGAAAGGATAAAGAAACCATTGAGAATGCTCTAAATATAATCTTAAATGTAATAGAAACTTTGAATTTTTCTTAAATTTAAAATTCCAAGATTTTGTTATGTTCCAGAAATAATTGACCTTATAATGTTACACGCAAATTGACTTGTAAGGAAAGATGAGATAACCACTCGATCGAGACTCTGAATATTTGAGTAAAAGACCTCAGATGTCAAGATAGTCATGAAGTTTGAGATATTTCTTTCTTTTTTTCATAATATTATGGGATTTTCAAGATTTTCTTGGATTTTATAAACTGATTTTCAAGGATGAAATGTGCGCAATTAAGGTGAAAATATAGGGACCGGAGAGTTTACAAATGTTACAATATTTTAATTTAGAGAATAACTGTAATAATTTGAATGTTTTAATAAGTACTTTTTTTTTCCAAGAAAAAAGTGTTTGAAGTCAAATTAAATTTGCAAAATTTATAATTAAGACGTACGTGAATGATACGGCAAGGTAAATGGATGTATATGCAATACCATCATCGACTATATGTTAAACCATATTAATTAATTTAATAGTATGGAGCATGGAATTTGATTTGGGCAGTTGTCGGGAATTATATCTCGTCACTTTTTCTGTTATCTCGTCATTTTAATAGTGGTTTGTTAGCCACATCATGTAGGTCCTAGAAGTTCATGCCCCACACGGTTTCAAACTACTTTATTTTTGTTCTTGGGAAAATCTTTCTAGACCTACATTCATTAAACTAGTATAAATATAAATCGAGTAGTTCTCTTTGGGATATCCAAACCAAGACTTGCATTAAGATAGAATATCTGATCTTGTCAGTGTTCTAAATCGAAAGTAAAACAATGAGAGCTTCTTATCTCCATTTTCTGCTTCTAGTATTTGGACTCTTATCTTGTAATGCAACAAAACTTGGATTTAGTTTTGATTTGCATGATTCTAAAGTCAGGTGCATAGAGGAGGAACGACAAGCACTCCTCCAATTCAAACAACACCTTGTAGATCGTTCCCATTGGCTATCTTCTTGGGACAGTGGTGAAGATTGTTGCAAGTGGGAAGGAATTAAATGCGGCAACAAAACAGGTCATGTTGTTACGCTTCATCTACGATCAGATTGGTGGTATGTTGAACCTGCAACTAAACATCTAGAAGGTGAGATAAGCTCTTCATTACTTGGATTGCAGTATTTGACTTATCTGGACTTAAGTTACAATAACTTTTCTGAGAAACCTTTCCCAAACTTTGTTGGCTCACTCACTAAATTACAACATCTCAATCTTTCATATACCTTTATAGCCGGAACCATTCCACAACAGTTAGGAAATCTCCTGGGATTGATTTCTCTTGATCTCAGCATGAATTTTGATCTGACGGAGGCACATCATCTTGATTGGTTAATTCATCTTCCATCCTTAATGCACTTGGACCTAAGCGGTGTTAACCTCATGCAGGTAGTCAATTGGCCCAATAAGGTTATGATGCTCCCTTCTTTGATACACTTGAGTCTAATCGATTGTAGTCTCTCCACATCGACTCCTCAGTTGCGTTCCATCAATGCTAATTCCTCATCAAAACTTCTATTTCTAGATCTTTCTTACAATTATGATTTGATGGAGGCACAAAATCTTGATTGGTTAATTTATCTTCCATCCTTAACACACTTGGACCTAAGCGGTGTTAACCTTAGCCAGGTACTCAATTGGCCCAATAAGGTTATGATGCTCCCTTCTTTGATACACTTGAGTCTCTCCAGTTGCAATCTCTCCACAACAACTCCTCAGTTGCTTTCCATCAATGCTAATTCCTCATCACAACTTCTATTTCTAGATCTTTCTTACAATTATGATTTGATGGAGTCACAGAATCTTAATTGGTTAATTTATCTTCCATCCTTAACACACTTGGACTTAAGTGGTGTTAACCTCAACCAGGTATTCAATTGGCCCAATAAGATTATGATGCTCCCTTCTTTGATACACTTGAGTCTACGTGATTGCAGTCTCTCCACAACTACCCCTCAATTGCTTTCCAATTCTAATTCCTCATCACAACTTCTATTCCTTGATCTCTCTGGGAAGAATTATCTAACTTGCTTCGTATTTCAATGGTTATTCAACTCTACTACAAGCCTTGTTGATCTTGACCTCAGTTATACTAGCGGGTTACAGTGCTCCATTCCAGATGGTTTTGGTAGCCTAAATTCTCTTCAAACACTAAATCTTGCGAGAAATCAACTTGTTGGTGGCATTCCAAAATCCTTTTGGCATTTATGCGCCTTAGAGTCATTGACTCTTTCGTATAACAATCTTAGTGGAAACCTTTATGAATTTATGAGTAATGTGTCGGGTTGCTTGGTGGACTCCTTGCAGAAGTTTCAAATAAGCAATAATAGATTCACGGGGTCATTGCCGGAGAGTATTGGAAACCTATCCAATCTTCAGACGTTGAATGTTTCTGAGAATTCCCTTACAGGGGTGATCACTGAAGCCCATTTTTCAAATCTCATCAAACTCAAAGAGTTATATTTAGGGTTCAATTCTTTGATTTTGAGATTTAGCTATGATTGGGTTCCTCCATTCCAACTGGATGTTATTTATTTGAGCTCTTGCAGATTGGGATCAGCTTTCCCAAAGTGGCTTCAAAGTCAAAAGAATTATAACAGGCTTGATATTTCTAATGCTGGAATTTCTGACATTATCCCTGCTTGGTTTTGGGACTTCCCCCCCATGTTATTCTATTTAAATATGTATAACAATCAGTTACATGGGAACTTGCCAGACTTTTCATCATCCAGACTTAGTGACTTTGCTATTATAGATTTAAGCGCCAACCGTTTTGATGGTTCAATACCACCTTTTCCATCGAATGTGTCGTCACTAGACCTATCGAATAATAGGTTTTCTGGACCAGTTTCCTTCCTATGTAAACTCAATACTCCAACGTTATTGGATTCTTTAAACCTCTCAAACAATACATTGTCTGGAGAGCTTCCAAATTGCTGGACATATATTCGTGACTTGGTTGTTCTTAATTTGGCCAACAACAATTTCTATGGGAAAATACCAGACTCAATCGGCTCCCTCGTCTCGATTCAACTTTTGCATTTAAGCAACAATGGATTTGTTGGAAATATACCGATGTCCCTTCAGAATTGTAGCGAGTTGATAACCATTGACTTGGGAGCAAATAACTTGAATGGAATGGTACCTCCATGGATTGGTAATAGTCTACCAAATTTGGTTATTCTTAACCTACGATCTAATCAGCTTTACAGAAGGTTGCCTTTAAACATATGTCTTCTATCACATATTCAAATCTTGGACCTTTCGTTGAACAAGATCGAGGGAACTATTCCAGAATGTATCTACAATTTGACTGCAATGTCTCGTACCATGGATACAAATTCAAGTGCCATATACGTGTATATTATGGGAAGAGGATCTTATATAGAGTATGCATCCTTGGTATGGAAAGGAAGAGAGTTTGTGTTCAAAAATTCCTTGGGACTTGTGAAGATGATTGATCTTTCAAATAACAAATTACATGGAGAGATTCCAGAAGGAATTACTAATCTTACAGAACTAGTTGCCTTGAATTTATCGAGAAACAATTTATCTGGATTAATCACTCCGAGGATCGGTTTGTTGAGAAATTTGCAGTCTCTTGATTTATCTAGAAACCAACTTTATGGTGAAATTCCAATCAGCATTTCCAACTTGTTGGACTTGTCCGCCAACAACTTATTAGGAAAAATCCCAACAGGAACTCAAATACAAAGCCGCGATGCTTCTGCATTTTTGGGAAATCCTAAACTATGTGGCTCTCCACTTCCAAACGAGTGTTTAGAAGATCTTCATCCAAATTACATTAACACTCGGGGCCACAAGAAGGAAAATGATGATGATGATGGATTTATAACTAAAGGATTTTATGTTGCTGCAACTCTCGGATTCATTGTTGGATTTTGGGGTGTGTGTTGCATTTCAGTGCTAAACATACGGTATATAATGAAGGGTCTCATTTCCAATGCTCGAATGATATTAGCATAGGCTACACGTGGCAGCAGCTCTATGTATGCTCACTTTGTAAAGTTCAACTTTAAGGTAAAAGTCTTTTTCTTGTATATTATATTCATACTCGTAAATTAGCCAGTGATACACGTCACCACATATAGTATGAATATACATATATTACCATATATATGTGCGATGTTAGCATATGGTATGAATATATAATTATTGGCACGTCTTTATATGTTAAAAATCTCCTAAACCGTAGATTATATAGGAAATATTAGTTTTTGCATATTCTTATGTCGAATTTGGCTTTAGTAAGTCAGTTCATGAGGTATATGTTATGCAAAATTATTTTAGTCCGCTCTTTTTATTTGTCCCTTTTGTTCAAAATGGGTAGGTTTTGATCTAACAAGCTGTGTGAATGCTTATCATGTGAGCTGATTTTAATTTGTAGTTTAAATTTTTGATATACTTTTTAATATTAATGTTGTTTTACTATTCAAAACTAATATTTGTTCATTTACCAATGTTCCAGCTAGCAGGCGAGACAGCTACATCATTTCAATAAGCTAGTGGATTAGTTGTACTTTTTTTTGTTCAGTATATTGTAATTTGTGTCGATCAAAATACAATTATTGTATCTTAGACTAATTATTTCTAAGTATTTTTCAATGGATGTAATTTTAAATTTAAACTGCAAACTAGCCACTTTTTATATTCTATAATTGATCAATCTTGCATGTTAGTTATGATTTTCTTCTTTTATAAATATTACAACAATCTTTGTCATTAATCATGTCCATCGATTCCAAGAAGACAAATTAACAACTTCTCAGGCAAAATTCCAATTGGAGTTCAACTTCAGATTCTCAAAGCTTTTGCTTTTCTGGGCAATACGGAACTATGTAAATTAAACAAGCTAGTTCGGTGGACCAAACTTTACTTTTCTCCTTCTATTGATTGTCTTTCGAGAAAAGTAGAAATTATGGACATGTTATAAGTTATGGAATGTTTAGAGAATATTTGAGAATTTTCATAATTGTCTTAGATTGGGTTTTCGAAAATGAAAGAAGATTTTAAATTATTTTTAAAAATAAATTTTGTAATGAAGTTTGTGAAAATGGATCGGAAAAGTTGAAAACTTGTCCGAGCATAATTTTTTAAGAATTGTTTTTGTAATTTGTAAAAGTTGCATTTACTTTTGTATTGGATATTATCAGGTAAAAGGTTTGAAAAATCAATGGTTCTAACCTAACACAACATCTAGAGGGGTTTTTCAATTTTACTACACTATTTAAAAATGTTATCAAACAAGCAATCAATCACTAAAACAAAGCATAGAAAAGTAATCAACACAAAAATTTGCTTACAAAATGGAAACTCAAATGAAGAACAAGGTCAAAATCTAAAACCACTCCAAGTGTTAGTCACCACCTAAAATTCACTATAGATCACCACCTAAATTCACTATAGAAATTTAATTTGTTATAAACAATTTAGAAACACTCACAAGACCACTGTACTAGCTAAATCTGGCTTGCAACATCCTGAGTGACCCACTCAATCTCTGCACATATGCAACTCCGAAACTCTAGCCTTTCTATAGGTTCACCACAAGAACCTCTCAATCTCCGCTTCAACAGCAGCTCTGGAATCCCTTCTTGCCAAAGAACATTTGCACAAACTGATGTAGCAGTAGTTGACCTCAACCATAATAGAATGGGGATCTGATTTCAAGAGAAAAATGAAGTATATGGAATGAAATATTTTTCTCTCTTTCTTAGCTCTCTATCTGCTCTGTACGTGCTTGCCCTATGAAGGAACAAACAAGTTTCCTTTTAGAGCCACAATGGGACACAATGCTAAAACCCTAGTCAAAGTCATAGTTTTTAACATTCGCTCGAGCAAGTTGTCAAGTGAATGTCAAGCGCACGTTGTATTCAAGTTTCACTCAAGTCATGAGTCGAGCGCATGTTGCAAGAACTTTCTATCTGGGTTACCACTTGAGCGTCATGTTAAGCGGGTGTCGAGCAAACTCTCTGTGTGAGTTTTTCTCGAGCTCTATGTCGAGTGAGTGTCAACCACACTCTCGATATGAGCTTTTGCTTGAGCACCAAGTTGAGTGAGGGCTGAGCGAATTCTCTACGTGAGTTTTACTCGAGCAACAAAACGAGCACAGGTCGAGCAAACTTTTTGTATGATGCTTAGCCCGAGCCATGTTGAGCTAATTTCAATCCCTTTTCATTTTATCAATTTTCTTCAGCCACTCAACACTGAACAAGTTACAACAAACTTTAACACATGTTGTCACATGAATATGCCAACACACTCATTTCACATTAACAATCTCTTCCTTCAAAATTTATGTGAAAAATCCTCTAACCTATACATGAACCCAGTCTTGACAGATCGCACGTAAAATTGCCAAGTACAAATACAATCTCTGATAAGCTGGAATATTTATGCAATCACTTAACAAACAGGTAAACGCACCAAAAACATAGAGATACAAGAAATATTGTCACATTTAACCAATGCCTGCTAATAAATAAAAAATAAAAAAAAGAATTCACTCTTATTGCTATGATTGATTCTGGATCGGATATGAATTGTATCCAAAAAGGAATAATTCCTAGTAAGTATTATGAAAAATCTTCTGAAAAATTATTTTCTACTAATAGATCTCAAATAAAGATAAAGTATGAGCTTAATAATGCACATGTTTGCCAAGATAATGTTTGCTTTAAGACTCCTTCTGTGCTTGTTAAGAATACGATTGATAAAGTCATATTAGATATTCTTTTTATTTCTTCCTTATATTCATTACTTTCTGAAATGAATAACATTACTATTAAGAAGTTGTATCCTACCATCCCAATTAATTTTATGCCCACATAAGAAAGTGGCAATGGCGGCCTTACTGGGAGTAGAAGTGGAAGCATAGGGATAAGGGGGTTGGTCACACGAGGGACGTTAAGTAAGTCAGCTAACATGCCCGAAGTTACTCGAAATTGGATGTTACATAAGCTAACTCCAAATGAGTCGTCTTCCGAGATGGCATGAATATTGGAGTAAAATTCCTAAACCAACTCCACAGAAAGGGAGGGATGACTAGTGGTTAACAACATGCACAGAAAAGACAAAAAAATGCGAGGCACTATGGTCTTGTGAAGCTCACTCAGAGAAATCTCACGCTCAACAATCAGAGTGTGATGAGAGAAGTTTTGAGCGTAAAGTTCCCTAGCCAGAGCATCGTAGAATTGTGCTTAGGTAGGAGCAAGAGCATTTTGCAGGGGATGCACACGCAGAGACATGGTAGCACTTTGTAGATAGTCCACACAATAATAAGCATTAGACACTGTGTGCAAGAGTGACGTGAATGACCCAATGAATGCATGCAATGTTTATGAGACCCAAGATGCCTAACATGCCTAAAATGAGATGTCTCATTTTGGATGCCTTAGATGAAATGATCTACATGCATATACTTGTGAGAATACCGTTTATGATCAATGAAAGTCCAATGTGTGATGGTTAAATGAGAAAAAAATATGTAAATGCAACAAATTGCACCATTTGGGCATTTTATCGAGCACTTGGTGTGCATTCTTTGCCAAGGTGGGAGTTCAAACTCCATGCATTTTTCATGACTTTCCTAAGTACAAACATCACTCAATAGTGATTGGGGTTCTTTAAAACACGAAAATGAGACCCAAAATACCTCCCAAATTGAGATTATGGTGAACCACGTGATGAACAAAGCATTATGTTCAATACACTTATCAACCATAAACATTATTTTCAATGCAAGGGGAACTCAAACAAATGGGGACCAAACATTATGGAGATGAACAAAGATTATAGTGAACCACGTGATACTCACATGGATGTAATGAAAACCAACAGGGACCAAACATTTAACCTATGGAGACCCAATACCGAAATCCCTATGTCAAAACAAAATTGATGGCTTGAGAATTCTCTTATTGTGATTAAAAAAGGATTTGGTAGGAGGAATCAAATGGCCAAAGCATGAAGAGGTGAGAAATAGAGAGAAAAGTCGTGCAGGGGTAACTTTTGGGGTGTTTTTGCAAAATGCTCGAGCGGTGCAGACTTATGATGAACAAGGAATGGGAAGAGCATTGCGTGGATTAATATAGGAGTGGAAAAAAAAATAGGGAAATGTATTACAGTTACAAGGAAATGTATTTACAGTTACAAAACCAAACGAAAGTTGCAACGGCCATGAAAATCAAGCATGTCGAATTGTTGAGGACGTACCATCTCGGTGGAGTACCATCTCTGTGGATGTACCAAGTTCGAGTTCATCAATCTTCCGAACTATTGAGGATGTACCATCTCTGTGGAGTTTCTTTTGACAGCACCGCTAATCATGAAAGAAGTGAATTCAGCAATCGAAATCATGTGAGGAGATTGGGAAGGAGCATCGCGCTCAATCAAAACCCTCTCAATGAAATTAGGGTTGTGTTTGAAATTGGAGGAAGTTTTGGGGGACTTGCAAGCTTCCAGGGGGATTTGTACAAAGTTCTCCTATGGCAGTGGAAGTAATCATCGCAAAAACAATAAGTATCGTCGCAGTTATACATTTATAATGTTGTGACGAATTCGAGTCGACACTTACGGTATGATGATGAAGCAAATAGTTTTTTGCGTCAAGAAAAAAATGATGCAAAACTACCAAATAGTTGCCGCAAAAGAAAAACAATTGTTCATTGTCCCAATCTCAACTTTAGTGACGGTAAGTTGCGACAAGTTTAAATTTGATACAAAAAATAATGTATTAGCGTCAATTTCTATAGGGATGAAAATGAAATGGTTGCAAAAACACTATAATCAATTTGCGTCGAAAATAATTGTTGCTAAAACAATATGTATCGTCAATTGTACAGTTATAATGTTGCAACGGATTCGAATCGCCATTTAAGTACGATGATGAGGCATATTTTTTGTGTCGAGGAAAAATGACACTGAAGGATCAAATTGTGGACACAAAAGATGCAGAACTGTTTGTTTTCCCTAAAATCACCTTTAATTAGCGACGGAAACTTGCGATGAGTGTAAGTTGGACACAGAAAATAAGTTTCAGCATCAATTTTTCTTTCCTTTGCCCTTTTAATTAGCGACGGAAATCATGAATTGGTTTCAAAAACCCTATATTCTTGTAGTGTCAATTATTCATATACTTGTAGTTCAGAGCACTCCCAACCATTAATTCTACCATTCAATCGCACCAACTAATCACAATAAATTTGTATGTGATTAAAAATAAAAACCGCCCAAAATATAATAAGGAAGATCTGATCACTACGTAAGTATTAGTAAATTTCATTAAAATCGGATCACAAATAAATTCTAATCATTTATAGAAGTAGTCATGAAAAAAGCTAAAATTTCATATATGTTTTCTCTCTCTCTCTCTCTCTCTCTCTTTCACTGCACCGTCACTCTCTTTTTTCTTACAAATCCAACTTTTCTGTTTCCTTTGCCCTTTTAAAAACCAGACAAACCTAGAAGATGAAATCTTGGTACCTCTTATTTGTGTCTTAATTTTCCATTAATAACGTGACTGTGATAAGAATTGAAAGTTCGGTCTACACACAAAAATTTTACGTAAGAAATTTATAAATTGACGTGATTTAATATGATCTATTATATTGCAAAACTTTTTTTTCTTTTTTTTTTGAAGTAGATCTGATAACATTAAACCACATCAACGTGTAGACTTTTATGTATAAGATTTCTGTACAGACTTAGCAGTACTTCTTGTAATGAAAACATGTAGGACTTGGATATAAAAACTAAATGTAAAAGCAGATATAATAAAAACAATTTTTTGGTGAGATGAGTTAATTTCTAGACATTCAAGAAAGTGTCCGACAATTGTTCTCAAGTAATTACTTGAGGGAAGAAAAATGAATACGAAAAGTAGTTGGATGAAACATCAAGCACTTAATTGAGAGAAGAAAAATGACACAATAATTAATTAATTAAGAGGAATAGACTGCAAAATTGAAATCTCAGAGTATGGGACCCCTACAAAAGCAGAGTACCCACGGTAAGACCAAAAGCAGAGGATGCACTACGGCTTCAACGGATTTCCAAATATTACAAAAAACAGGGCCCACGCTATCTAATACGTAAATATGGCATATTGAGCTTGTCCGTGCGAATAAGTACACGGAGTTTCGTTGACAACTACGTTTCTTTCCATGTAACGTACTCTCGAAACGGGACGCCGAAGGCTTGTGCACATTTTCTCCATATCTGTTGAGCGAAATCTCCAGCATATAAGACATGGTTTAAATATCCTCATATCCTCCTCCAGTGCAACAATCGCATTTAGAGACCACTGTAATCCCAATCCTCCTAAGTCTGTCATCCACGCTAATGCAATTGTTCCAAGCTTTCCAGACCATAATCCACATCTTTTTTGGTAAGAACTCATGCCACACCCATGCCGAGCCTGGGGACTCGGGAGCCTTCACTCGCAGACAGTACCATGCGTTCCTAACAGAGAATTGCCCATCTATGGCAGGGGTCCATATTAACAAGTCCTTCCCCTCTCGAGGATTTCCAAGTTCTTCAATGATGGCCTCTGTTTTTTCCACTCCCACTTACATAAATAATTTTAATTACAAGTTATATTGTGAAAAGATGAGAGTAGTAACACATAATCCGAACTTTAGGATCGAGTATCTAATAATTTTCCTTTGGAAAGTACTCCTTGGAAGACCATGTAGCTAGTACTCAAACGTTGAACAAAGACCAAGCACTTATTTGATCAGAGAAGAAAAATAAACACAACAATTGGGTCTAAGCTTCTACATTTTAGTTCCCTACTTTGGGTTTAATGATATGATTTGTGTTTTAATTAAGTAAAAACGTCCACTTGTCATGAGCTTCTAATTGACTGAGTGTGTATTATAAGGGAAGACTCCTCAAATCAAGCAAATCAAGATCAAGATCACAATACCTGCTTTACAGGCTGAAAATGTGCATGTAACAGCTGGCAAATCCTCTGTAACAGCTAGATGAATCTCGAGTAAATGCTCTGTAATTATAGGCTTAAGTTTAGCTTTCTTTCCTATAATAGAATCTGTACACTTGTATATATTTTGATGAAATCAATAGAAATGTGTGTGGTGTTTTTCACTCGACAGAAATAAGAATCTTCTTAAGAATTTTCTGTGATTTACATTTTTCAAACTCTATCATGGTATCAGGAGAGCCATCCTCCACCGAGAATTCAATCCCCCAATCTGAAAATACCCATAATCCGATCACAACCCCACCCTCTTCAACTGAAATTCCTCTCATTGCTCTCAACATTACATCCCAAATCAATGAAAAACTCACACCCTTTACCTTCCCTCAATGGCGTGCCCAATTCGAAGCCCTACTCATTGGATATAATCTCATTGATTATGTTACCGGTGATAAGCCCTGCCCTAATCTTCATGATTCCTCCACTTCCGCTCACCAAAGAACTCACTGGATAAGACAAGATAAGCTTATCCTCAGTGCCATTATGGCATCCACAACCACCACCATCACTCCATTCATTTCCATTGCCAAAACCTCCCAAGAAGCATGGCACAAATTGCACACAATGTATGCCAGCAAGTCTCGGACTAGAGCAATGCAGCTTAAAGAGGAACTAACTCTGATCAAGAAGGGAAGCCAGACGATTCAAGAGTACCTGCACACTGTCAAATCCCTCGCAGATGAAATCTCCCTCATCAATCATCCCATCTCTGAAGATGATTTAACGCTTTACATCCTCAATGGTCTAGGTGCTGATTTCCGTGAGATTGCTGCTCCTATTCGCGCACGGGAACGCCCACTCACCTTCGAGGAGTTACATGACCTTCTGGTGGGTCACGATGCATATCTACGCCACCTTGAAGTCTCCTCTCAGCAGCTGGTAGCCTCCGCCAACTACTCTAATAGGAGATCGGGTTCCAGTTCTTCCTCTGGAGGTCATCTCTCTAAGGGCTCCTCAAAATCGCATAGTTCTGATCGCAATAATGGAGCCTCCCAGAATGCAAACTCCTTGGCCCAGTACCGAAATAATAGCGGCCCACATGACAATAGGAAGACTAAGCCCAATGGCCAGAGGCGTTACACACCAAAGTGTCAACTTTGTGAGCAGTTGGACCATACTGTTAAATATTGCCCTCGTCTTCAATTTCCTGGAGCTACGGCAAACTGTATCTCCACTTCACCAGCTCAAGAAACAAAGTGGCTTATAGACTCGGCAGCCTCTCACAATATCACTGGTGATTTGGCTAAATTATCTATTCATTCTGAATATGATGGCACGGATGAGGTTGTCATTGGTGATGGTTCAGGTTTGCCTGTCTCTCACATTGGTTCATTGGTTTTTCACACCCCCACACGTACCTTTCATTTAAATGATACTCTTTGTGTTCCAAATATTAAAAAAAATCTTATCTCCGTCCATAACTTTACTACCCACAATAATGTTTTTGTGGAGTTTCATCCTCTTTTTTTTCTTGTTAAGGATCAGACCACGGGGACGGTTCTACTCAAAGGTGCGTGTGAAAATGGTGTTTACACCCTTCCGGAGTCAATGGTGCAGTCTTCTCAAAAAATGGTTGCCAACATGCATGAAAGGACCTCCGTTGATGGGTGGCACAAACATCTTGGACATCCATCTCATAAAATTGTCCAACAACTTGTCAACTCTTTTTCTCTTCCAATAAAAAAAGAAAATGTTTCACATCTTTGTAATTCTTGTTCCGTTAATAAAGCCCACAAACTTCCATTTCGACAAAATAGTCTTCAAAGTCATGCTCCTCTTGATTTAATTTATACTGATGTTTGGGGACCCTCCAATTCTATTGGCATTGATGGATCACGTTATTATCTCATTTTGGTTGATCACTTCACAAAATATATTTGGTTTTATCCTATGGAAACAAAATCTGGTGTTAGCACAATATTTCCTCAATTTAAACATCTTGTTGAAACCAGATTTCAATCCAAAATCAAAACCATCTATTCGGATAATGGCGGTGAATTTGTGGCTCTAAAAAATTATTCCTCAATTCATGGAATCAGCCACCTCACAACCGCTCCTCATACACCGCAACAAAATGGTGTTTCCGAGCATCGTCACCGTCACCTAGTGGAAACGGGCCTCACTCTATTACATGATCCCTCCCTACCCTTGAAATATTGGCCCCATGCTTTTTCCACTGCGGCATATCTTATAAACCGTCAACCAACTCCTCTTCTTCAAAATATCTCTCCTTTTGAAGCACTATTTAAACAACCACCAAATTATTTGAAACTAAAAAAATTTGGTTGTTTATGCTTTCCACTCACTAAACCGTATAACACAAACAAAATGCAGCCCAAATCTGTTCCTTGTCTCTTCGTGGGCTATTCTTTGGCCCAAAATGCCTACAAGTGCATTGATCCATCAACCAATAAAGTGTATCACTCTCGGCATGTTCTGTTTGATGAAACTCGAAATGGTCTCTCTGCACATCCATCCTCTTCGTTGTCCTCGGCAAGTGCTGCACCCATTCATGGAGTCTCTTCATGCATTCCACAGCCTTCACCAGTGATTTCGGCAGGGGAGAACTCCTTCGCATCACCTCCAGGTAACGCCGCTCCCTCCTCTTCTCTTAATTCCCAAAATTTCAATTATGCATCCTCATGCCCTAATTCCATTGCATCGCATGTTATTGAGCCACAATCATCAGATTCGCATGAAATTCCACTCGCTCACAACACCGATTTGTCTCCTGGCACCGCACCTACTCTCTGTGACTCACCTGCACAACAGCCCACACGAATTCACTCCATGACCACTCGGTCAATGAATAACATTCATAAACCCAAACAATTACATTCAACAACCAACCATCCCATTCCTAGCACCATTGAACCAACTTGTGTGGGACAGGCTCTTCGTGAGCCACACTGGAGAACAGCCATGTCCGAAGAGCTCACTGCTCTCATGCGTCATAGCACGTGGGAACTGGTCCCTCCCCCGAATAAGGCTAAGCACTTATTTGATCAGAGAAGAAAAATAAACACAACGATTGGGTCTAAGCTTCTACATTTTAGTTCCCTACTTTTGGTTTAATGATATGATTTGTGTTTTAATTAAGTAAAAACATCCACTTGTCATGAGCTTCTATTTGACTGAGTGTGTATTACTTATTTGCAACATGGCATTTTGGTTTAGTATATATCTTAGAATACGAAATTTAGGTATTATTAGCAGTTTAAACTATTTTCAATATCAGGACAAGAAGAAGATCTCACTGTGTAAATATATATTAGTAGCCAAGGAAACGGAAAAAGAAATTCACTGAATACTCTCGTGATAATATATTAAAATCTTATACAAGAAATCTACATATTGACGGGACTTGACATGATCCATCAAATTATAAAATTGTTTTTATTATAAAGTAGATCTTATGAATCACATTAAATTATATTAGCATGTAAATTTTGAATACAAAAAGTGGTTGGATGAAAAATGAAGCACTTAGCCTTGTTTAGATAATGAATTCATCTCAACTCATCTAATCATTACAATTTTTCTAAACTTTTAAACAAAATATAATAAATAATTTAATTTTTTCAAATCTCAAAATAAAAATAATATTAAAAAACTATATTCTAACAATATTTTATTCAACTTTCAACACTCATCTCAACTCAACTCACTATTCAAACCTCCTAACACATTAAATAGGGAATAATAGAATAAACATTGAATTCGCTCTTGTCCAAAAATTCTAACAAAAAGAGTTGAGATAATATCGAGAAAAATACCTCTAATGTCATGAAGACATTGTAATGGTTTCGATACTGTTCAAGTGGGAAATGTCAAGGTTTGCATATCTCTAAAACTGGTTCTTCTCAATTCCACACTAACTCATCCACCTTTGTTCTTAACCAAGTCCTTTTAGTTCCTGAGATTCAAAAGAATTTGATATCTGTTCAACAATTTTGTATTGACAATAATGTCTATTCTGAATTTCATGCTCACTTCTTTCTTGTGAAGGATTATTTGGGGAAGGTCCTTCATCAATGACATCTCAGTGATGGCCTCTACAGTTTCACCACCAAAACAAGTCTACCTCAAGCACACTCTAGTATTCGAGTTTTATTTCAAAATTGGCATCGTAGACTTGGCCATGCTTCTAGTCCCACCGTTCACAAAGTTCTCTCCACTTTCAACCTTCCAGTAGCGAAAAATAAATTGCACAATGTGCGGCATGATTGTCAAATGGCTAAAAGCCATAATTTGCCCTTTAAGTTATCTACTTTTGTTTCTTCAAAACCTTTGGATTGAATTTTTACTGATGTTTGGGGACCTGCTTCCTTTGCTTCCACCACTGGTGCTAAATATTATGTGAGTTTTCTGGATGATTATTCCAAGTTTCTTTAGTTATTTCCTCTTAAACTCAAATCCGATGTGGAACACGTTTTCCTTAATTTCCAAAAATATGTGGAAAACCATTTTAAAAGAAAAATCAAAGCCATCCAATCCGACTGGGGTGGCGAATATAGACGGTTAAACACATATTTTAAAAACACTGTCATTAATCATCGCCTAGCTTGCCCACATACCCATCAACAAAACGATTCTATTGAGAGAAAACATCGACACATTGTCGAAGTTGGTTTAAGCCTGTTAGCACATTCAAATCTCCCAATGATATATTGGGAAGAAGCCTTTCAAACTGCAACTTATGTGATAAACAGGCTTCCAACACCTGTTTTAGCCCAGAAATCACCATTTGAGATGCTGTATAACCGTGTTCCAGATTACTCATTTATGCGTGTTCGGATGTGCGTGTTCGCCTAACTTAAGGTCTTACAATCACAATTAGCTCAATTTCCACTCAAAAACATGCATTATCATTGGCTATAGTCTTTGTCATCAATGGTACAAGTGTCTTGATCTCTCTACTGGTAAGGTTTATGCCTCAAGGCATGTCATTTTCAATGAAAATCTTTTCCCCTACACTTCCGAAAATAAACTCCAAAGCCCCGCTTCTCAAACTTCCAACTCTGTCTTGCTTCCATTGCAAATAAATTCTTCCCCATCACCAAGTTTACAGGAATTGACACCTAATCTGATTTCCACAATAACAGAATTTGCACCTTTATGTTCAATTTCTGCAGGAATGGGTCATGGAACATCTACCAAGCCAACAACCCATGCACTCAACTCTGGTGATGCACCGCACGAGGATGAACAGCCTGCTTCTACTAACACTCATTCCATGATCACAAGGTCAAAGAATCATATCCATAAGCCTCGGCAACCACATGATGGCTGTATTCGGTACCCTTTACCGAGAGCACTGATAACAACAACTGCATCTCCAGCAATTGAGCCAACTTCTCACACTGAGGTCTCCAAATCAGCCCACTGGCGAGATGCTATGAATAACGAATTCATTGCCCTACTCCAAAATGGCACTTGGTCTTTGGTGTCCCCATTGAATAACACCAATGTAATTCCGATCATTACCATTGCTGCATATCTCAACATTTTGATCTTCAATATCTTCAGCCTTGAATTGAGTTATACTGACTTGATTCTCTACACTCTCCTATGTCTTCAACTTGTAAGCATCTCAAGGACCCATTAATTTTTAGTTCTTGGATTTAGATTATGAAGGAAAGAGTTAATGAATGAATTTGGAGGATAGAGTTATGATTTGTGTGATGTGGAAATATTTGTGTGATTGGTATGAGGTTTATTGTTTGGTGAACTTTTGTAACATTATTGTAAATCTACGATTTCAATTCGAAACCCTAAATTAGTTTAAGGTGTCGATTCGAATTGAATCCCTAGATGATTTTAGGGTGTTGATTCGCTCTCTGTCACTAGAGATCCAAATCCATCTCCTGTCACTTGGATGAGGGGTCCCTCCCCCGAGGTGCAGGGTCGGATCCCAGGGCAAACCTCGTCCCCCGCTAGGGTTGGAGTAGGGTGTGGGGTGCAGCACCCCCCACCCTGGGTCTATAATCGAGCCGAGTCGAGCCGATCTTTGGCTTGCCGAGCTCGACTCGACTCAAAATACTCGAGTTTGAGCTCGAGCCCAAACTCGAGATTTTTATTTATATATTCTTTGTTCGAGCTCGACTTGATTAGCTAAATTCCTAACTCGAGCTCGAATTGTTTATTTTTTTTTAACTTTTTGAATAAGATTTAATAATTAATAAATTCGATAAATAAAAAATATAATATTAAATTTGTACAACTAACAAGTAGAATCTTTATTTTCTAAGATTTTAAAAATTTATAAATAATTAATATTTAACTAGTTGATATTTATCCATAATAACAATATATTGTATGACTATATATATTATTAATACATACACATAATATGATAGCATATATCTATTTCATGTATGGTTTTCATATACTAGTATACACTACAAGAAAACTGGACTATTGTGGCGATTTTTTGTCCGCTGGAATTAACATTGCCGCAATAGCCCAGTTTTCACGGCGATTTTTGCTTCGACACTCGTGGCCCAGCGGTTCGGTTTCAATTTTATTTTTTGCAGCGAATTTAAAGTTTTTTGCGGCGTAATTTATTCGCCGCAAATAAGATTAGTTTTTACGTGGCGATTTTAAAGATAATTGTGGCGAATTTATCCGCTGCAAAATGATAAATCAATATTGCGTCGCAAAATTTCGCCGCAATATTGATTTTAAGTCGTGGGCGCCAACACCCCACGAAAAGTTTACATTTCCCCCCAAATCCGATTTCTCATTCCTCGTCCCCCAACTTTCACCCATCTCCATTCCTCTCTGGCTACAGCACTGTCCACACCCTATATTCTCCTAGCAAATCAACTTCCACCGAACGAAACCGCTAACTCACGAACCAGTGATTCTCGCGTAAGCTATGTACGCGGTTCCGCCCCATCGAGGCTAATCATCGAGTTGTGAAATCATCATCGTCGACCCTTTTCCGAGGCAAAGTGGGTTGGAGTCCATTTTCCGTCCCATTCATCTCCTGATCCACTCAGCTGGAGTCGATTTCCCAAGGTAATACTCTGTTCTAGGTCTTCATTGTTCTTAACGAAATCGTGCGGGTAAATTAGAAATGGGGTTGTTTTGCTATAATATTTATGCTTAGGTTTTCCTTTTGCACACACATTTGACAATCACTGCAAGAGCAAGTCTTTTAGTTTTTTCGATTGTGCAGAACTTCATTCGGAGTGCCTGGGTTAGGGGCAGAACAAAATAAACCCAATGTGACTTGTTTTTGTAGTTATTAAAGCAGCATTAACATCTTATGCCTGCACACACACACAGAGTACCTAATCATCAAGTTGTATCTGGAATTTAATATAAGTAGAATGGATGAGGCAAAGTCATTTAGCAACACTTGGCTTTAGGATTTTAGGGTGAAAAAAAGAAGAGAAAAGGATAAACATTGCAGAAGGAGATAGCTAAGATTATCTTGGGTGTACCAAATCAACAAACTAATTACAAACTAATTACAAACTAATTACAAAGAATAGGTTAGTAGATGTTCTTCTGTTTTTTAAATAGTTAGTATCTTTGTATTATATATTTGGTTCTGTTTGTATGGTATTGGGTTTTATATTTTTTGGGTTGATTTTTTTAGGCTTTTGTAAGTTTTTTTTTTCAATTAAAACTCAAGGTTTTATTAAAAATAGAGACATGATTCTCATTCGGTTTGTATGATATTGGGTTTTATATTTTTTTTGGTTCATTTTTTTAGGGTTTTAGTTTTTTATGTTTTCATTAGGACTCAAGCATTTTATTAAAAATAGAGACATGCTTCTTATTAAGTAAAAATTAATTGGACTTCACCAAACAATATGACTGAATTGGTTTTACTTTCTCATCTAGTTCTGTCTTTTAAAAATCGTCAAAGGAGTGAGAGAAGTTTTTGTAAAATAACCCAAACAAAAAAAAAATGATACATTAGAATTGTATGATTGGTTTGTAATTTTCAAGGTAGTTAAAAAACATGCTCGTAAACAAAATTCCTGTGTATTCCAGGAAGAATTTTGTAGTATGTTTCTAGGTATAGAAAAAAACCATGTAAGTTTTGATTGATTATAAGAGCTCAAGGTTTTGTTTAGAAAAAAAAAAAAAAAAAACCTCAAGGTTTTTATTACACCTGGTGACAAAAGGAAAAAAAAACCTACACGAGGAATATAAGTTATAATATTATAACTTACACTTGCGCTAGATATACGAGGAATGACACGTAACCTTCTGGCTGGTTGGAATTTAAACGTACGTGAGATCATATGTGAGAGCCCACCACCTATCTAGCCGTTACATTTAAACGGCTTATTTCAACCAATACACCACCCCTGCCTACGCTATCTGCCTTATATATATATATATATATATATATATGCTTCCAGCTTCCTTCCATATATTGGCTTTTAATTAATTTGCTCATGCATCTTACTCATCATCATCATGCATATATCTGTCTATATATTCCAGTAATATTAATGGGCAGAGGTACTAGTACTACTCTTTAATCTGTTCTATCTGCATCCATGCAATTAAGGAATGCGTGCATGATATAATTATTATATGCTTCCAAGGATATAATAATTTGTACTGATGATCACCTATGTAATAATAATGTTATTATTTTTCAGCTATTATTGTTATCTTTTTCAGACTCCACTTCTGCATTGGGTTTATATTGGCAGAAAATCCTTTAGGAATACTTATAGAGATTCTATAAGTGGACTAGTTCTAGCCTCCCCATGTCATCAACATCTAGGGGAGAGTTAAAAAGTCTTGGAAGAAGAAGCATCATGGTAAACATGGAGGTTGTTTACCATGAGTTAATAAAACAAGCTGCTGCGTGTTTAATAAACCAGTTCATAATGATCAGCCCCTCTCTCTCTCTCTCTCTCTCTCTCTCTCTCTCTCTCTCTCTCTCTCTACTCTATATATATAATGAAATGTTCTGATATAGGGGGATAATTATGATAGTACTTGAAAGCCATAAATCAGCTGGGAAAAGTGGGTTATAAATTGTCTTTATGGTTGGTCCTGCTAGCATTTCTTTCCAAATTTCCCTAATTCTTTAATTTGCTCAAGTTGTTATTAATGCTTAGAAAAATGTTATCATGATCATTTGCTGTAAAGCTTCATCTTAATATGTTAAAGAAAGTTTTGAAACAAATTAATTATATATAATTAAGTCGATAAGTGACATATGTGGTTGTAAGACAAAGTGGAACCCACCAAATATCCGATGCCTAACTCTATCATCATGAGATATGGCTATCCACATAAATTGATTGAAAGGCCATGATTGCTGCATGGAATTCAGCATATATAATGCGTTCGCCTGCATTGGCCTCTCTCTCTCTCTCTCTCTCTCTCTCTTATTGCTTCAAATTGTGATATTTTTAGACTATTATTTATGACACTTTATCTATGACTTTGAAATCAGAAATCATCAAGATATCGGATCAGGTGTCTAAACTTACTTTTTACTGTTTTAATGTGTTAAGGCGTCTTGTTGTATAGTATTAATAATTCTCACGATGTTGCTTCAATTTATGGATCAATATATAATAGGTCGACTTCATTCCTACTGCACTATCACTACTTTGGCATGGCTCCATTAATGGCACAACAACTCTGCCAATATTCCATTGTGCACCCCCTTGATGGAAACAATCACACTAACATATAATTAATTTCTCTCTCTCTAGTGATGATGATCATCTCTCCATGAAATGAACCTGCACATCAATGGAAGCTTGCACGTATGGGTGTGCACATGCGAATAATAGCACTCACACGTAGACCAGCACTAGTTATATATACATATATATATATATAACTACAGAATATATATATATATATATATATATCGTATTTCAAAACCCTAAAATCCTCCCCGGCCAGTACTCATAATAATTGACGACAAACATCCATCTGATGATCTCTTTCACATGCAGGCCAGATAGGATCTTGGGAATTGCATATATATATATATATATGCAATTCACCCTTTTTATTAAAGTTTTTCTTGTTATCCATAGCAGGGCTTATTGGATTAATTATTTCCATTCAATTTATAGTACTTTGCCTTTATGGTAAAGGTCCTAACTTTGTGAATGTTCAGTATTCACAGAATATTATTATTTTAGTAGAATATTGTTTGACCTAGTATCACAAATGTGCTGAACACACAATTATTGATCATTATGCATTGTGGGGGTTTTGAGGTAATGAATTGGAGGACAATAAGAATATTATACGAGCTGATTATTTAGTAGTACTTTTAGTGTCTATACTGTGCTCCGACCCAAATTAGAACAAGATATATAATATAAAGAACAAATCATAGCACTATTTACAGCTAGCTTTTCAGAATATTGGCAGCTTGACGGAACTCTTAACTTTGGCCCATATTTGAACATTAGTGGTGAAAATGCTGGCATAAAACTGCAGCATATATGCATCAATTATCTTCAAATCCTATCGTGATCTGCCTAAGATGGCTATATATATATATATATTTATATATATACATGACATGAGTGTATGTGGTACGTGCTGATCTAGCTAGGCATATAATGAGTAAAATTTCTGATATCAAATCAGAAATGTCTAGTAAGCATCAAATCATCCGTAGTTAAATATATATATATTTATATATATATATATAAATATTCACTAGCTATGAAGATGATCTATATATTGCAAATACAGTCATATAGCACTTCCACTGTATATAGTGTGAGGCCGGCCTGTAGGAGTTCAAATCATGATCCAAAACCAAATTTTTACAGGTATATATAGTTAGATATAATTGTTACCTATGCGTTATATACGTTAAGATTTTAGTGTCAGGTCCTAACTAGTTTGATATCTACCTAGTTTCTGGGTGATTAACTAGCTTCATTTTGATTATCTTCATCAGTTTGAGAAATCAAACTTTCCTTTGAACTTGGATGTAATTTTACTCATTATCTGAACCCCATAAAAGATCCGATATCCAATCATCTATATATATATATATATAGATATATATATGTCTCAGATCTTCCAAAGGATAGTATATCATGCATCATTATTATCATCAAATGATAATCTTCCATTACGTAACGTAGGGGGTGTGCATGGGATCATTATATATCGTTCGTGGCCCGACATTATGATCATGAGTAATATTTATATGTCTTGCTCTCTGATTTTTGCAGGATAATAATAATAATATAGTGCAAATGAATTAAAATATAATGATATTACTCATGATATTTATATGTCTTGTCCCTTTCAAAACATCAGAATTACATTTTCTTTTTTTTATTTCCCTTTTCCCAATTAAAAGGGACCACATATATATCTAGAACATCATGTCAGAACCATACATAAAATGCTGCTGCGATAACAATCATATATTAACTGATTTTTGTTCTCTCCCTTTTCCCTGAATTTATCTTTGTCACATTCAATAAAGGCCAAAGTGACACGTGAACGACGAGAGCCCATCCCTGAGCACTGCGGAGTCACTCACATCGAGCTTCACGATCAAGGTAGAGATTGTTGTATATGTTCGGTCTATTTCTTATGCATCCTTAATCGCTTTGCCTTATGTATTATTACATGTGATGTCCTTTCCTACTTGATTTGTCAAATTATCATGACTATTTTTCTCTTCATTCTATGGCCAGAATCGGGTATTGAAAAAGCATTGGCCTTTCCCATATTCATTCTGGTGGAAATGAGGAGTTTCAATGTTCAAGGTAGATATTTCGAGTGAACGTACTTTGCCCAATAGCTAGTTTATTTTCAATTTCATTGCATCCTTAATTTTTGGCAACACATTCTGCGCTAATGAAATGTGATGCACTTGTAGGTGATGCAAGGGGAGAGAGCATCCGAGGAAAAGGTGTTGGACGAGGTATTCGGGCCAAACGATTTGTCCCATACTTAACCAGAGCCAATCGACCCCGAGGAGTTAGTATCAATTCCTACCATAGTTCAAGTTCAGATGCGGATCACTCTGGCTCAGATGACTCAACGCAGCCTCCTAGTCGGCCATGGGAGCCTCCATGTCCGATTCCTCAGCCCCCACCCCATGCCAATAGAAAATCCTCACCCGTGAGAGAACCTGAACCGAACAGAGAAGATATCGGTATGGTCGTCTTTTGCCCTAGCTAGTTCATTAATTATTGTTGTTTGAACCATATATTTGTAAACACCAAAGAGTAATGAAGACCTTAAAAAATAGGCTAAATTTTGTTTTCTTGAAATACAGATACAGTCGCCCCCACAGTGCCTACAGCTACCCAGGAACAGCCCAAACGTAGGCGTGGGCCTGCTAAGTGCACTGAGTTCGAGAAGTTGAGAAAGTATGGAAAAGTGCCTCTGAAGATTAATGACGGCGAGTCGGCACCGTGTTGTGAGAACGCATCCATGTTCACGACACGGGTAACGCAAATAGTTAAACAACATTGTGACATGAGTTATGGTAGGTGGACCGACGTGCCGCAGGCGCAAAAGGACGAGTTGATTGAACGTGTTCGGGTAAGACAGTTGTTTTTTCAATTCTCAACTACGGAAGTGGGGGTAGAATTAAATGCGGGCTTCAGTTAACATTGTGTTCATTCTTGTAGGGTGACTTCGTGTTGGATTGGGAGTTGGTAAATCATAGATTGACGGTCACAAAACATCTACGTAAGCGGTTCAATGCATTCCATCACGAACTACACCGCAAATATTTATCATACAAAACTCACGAAGAAGCATTGGCTTCTGGGGGTGGCATGGTCGACCCGATCATTTGGGATAAGCTGTGTGCGAGGTGGGGAAGCGAAGACTTCAAGGTATATATTGTATATGCAATACACAAAATATATATCAACAATAAGGAAAGATTAACACATCTTATATTCCATTTTGTGTTGGCTAACATTGGGTTTTAATGATAGAAAATCTCAAGACAAAATCAGGAAAATAGAAAGAAGCAAACTAATAACCACACAGCAGGCCGCAAATCCTTTGTTAGGATACTGGAGGAGAAGGTAGACTCAGAGTCATTTAATGATTTATGTCGTAATCTATATGGTCACTACGAGCTGAGTTCCTTTTACTCATGTTTCCAATTGATCATAGCTAACTATACGAATTCCACACTTGTAGCGGGCGACGAATGCGACTTTGGTGGAGTTTTATAAGGAGACTCATTGGTCGAAGAAGAACGGTAAATTTGTCACCTCAGCCACCGAAGACAACTATGTGAGTACGATAGGCTTTTATGTTAGAATATTTCCTACCTTAATTTACCGTTAAGGTTCAATTAGGTTATATTTGAAAGTGAAAAATTAATGAGGCATTAAAGGACTTAACAATGTTCCTGGAAATTGTTATATTATGGCAGAAAAAGATGGTTGACAAGCTGGATGATCTAGAGCCTGAACGACGTACCGAGGACGCAGCAGCGAGTGTGTTTAGGGAGGTACTTGGGCATAGACCAGGATATGCCCGGGGGTTAGGGGAGATGGTCATCCCGGAGTCGACACGACAACGTGACCGTGAAAGAGAAAAAGAGTACCGCGCCTTAATTGAACAACACAAGAAAGATGCCGACACCTACAAGAAAGATGCCGAGAACTACAAGAAAGATGCCTTGAACTACAAGACGCAACTTGACGAAATGAGGGATGAAGTGCGCGCACTTCATGAAAGGCAATATGAAACGGATAAGATGTTGAGGGAATTCATGCAAAATTTCCCGTATAACACTGAGTCTCTCCACTCTCGTGGAGAGACTCAGTGAGCTACCTTCAAAACGCATGGGAAGGGCTTTTTGTGTATTTTGGAAACTTTTTGGTGGTGGGGGATAGTGGGTGGCCAATATATATATATAAACCATATATATATATATATATTTTCAGAAGTCCACATATTTTGTTGTATATAGTGAAGAGGACGGTTGTCTACTTTTGCATTAATTCCCTCATTGGGTAGTTGAGGGAATTTTTTGGTCAATTTACTGTGTGGATGTTTGGGTAGATATTCAATGGGTTGTTCCAATTAGCTAGAGGGTGTTGGCTAAGGATCAGGATGTTGTGGCCATGGAAGAATTGCAGCACGGTGAAAGAATATTCTTTGCAGGTTTCCCGAATAGTGAAAGAGATGTAGCATTTTTTTTTTCAATGTTTTCCATTGATTATATGGATGCATGTTCAGGTGTGTTTACAACCTTATGTGTACTCTTTTGCAGATACACCGCTCCAAATAAGGAAGTCTTATGTTGGTAGAATGGATACATTGAAGAGGCATCTACCCATTTCTGGTCAAGAAGGTTAACATTCCTCTTGGCTAATAGCCATCAGGTGAAACGGATAAGATTTTTACTGCTGTGCACAAGTCAGGTACATCCATCAAACTCGGTCCCTTCATTCCATGATTAATGTACATGTAGAGAGTATCTATACAAGCAGAATACAAAATACCTAGGAAGAGTCAGGAAATTATCATTGTTCTATCAAAGTCTTCCTAACCCAGTTTGTTGATAGTTCCCTATATGGTTCTTAGGTGATTCTTTTGTTTTTGACATGCAATTTACGGTAGAAAAATGGCTAGGACTATGAAATAAATAAGAACCATATATTTTTGAACATGTAACCTTCAATACATATATTTTTGTTCTTTAACTGAGTGAGAAATATTTATGTAGTAATAATGAAATTTGAGGTAATGGTTAGTCTTTATGAGATTCATTGGTAGTCTTTCCCATTATTAAAATATATTCATGCCAATTTCCCCTTCTCGTAGGAAATTGTTGCTTGGATATATACTTGGCATCCAAAACCACTGAAATTGGTTCAACCAAATTGCTGAACTTGCTACTCTCCTTATGGTTAGTTAGCAGGTGAGTTATTTGAATAATTGGGCACTGAATATAGATGAATTTAAATACTCTTAGGTTGGAGTGCCATTTGCACTTTGTTGTGTTGGTACATGATGTGCCCAATCAATAAACATTATGATTGGGCACACACTTGTCAGAGCACCCATGGATGATTGTTTAGCTAGAATGGGTTGTTCAATATTGATGGGTGGGGTTTTCAGATTTGGCTTCATTTACTTACATGTTATATGAGAAAAGGATAATTGGAACCTACCATAGCTTTAAACAACATTATAGTTTAAAAAGAGGTCTACCTAGTGTTTTAAAATAATCAGATTTACTAGGATGCTCTGAGTTTCAATTATACACATGCTAATTGATTTGTAGTTTTGAGGACTGAACTTCTGGAATAATTAGGACAAGTGAGTTGTTGCACTGATCTTGTTGCTGCTGCTTAAAACTGCATAGATCAGATGCTTGTCAATTCAGATATTTTCTTACCACACAACAGTAATGATACATTATCTTGGTTTGTAATATCTATCTTGGCTATTGCAGAGCATTTTAAGCATCATAAGAAACCGAAACTTACATTGTCTTGGTAAAGCCATAAATCTGTCTTGGCTATTGCAGAGCATTTTAAGCATCATTTCATCAGAAACTTTGGAAATCTGAGATGGAAATACTAACATTGCTTAAGAAACTAAAATAATAGTACTTTGGCATGTTGATATATCAGTCTAAAGTAGTTTGCCAGTGGCATTAGTTCTATAAATTGATGGAACTCTTAAGTAATACATGTACAAAAAATCTTCAAACACAAGAGCCTTACCACAATCAGTTAAGAAAATGGCTGCCATAGTTATAAACAGAAGTAGGAGCTCTCATGTAACATCCTGCTTGCTTCCATGACTTCCCAATCAACAGAAAATGCAGTTTTTACATCCCTGATGTAAAAACTGCATGTGTATATCAATCATATATGTCATTACATTTAGATGCTGCCTAAGCAATTCCTTTGTGAAAGTTTTACCCTGTATGTTGCATGTAGACCACCACGCACATCTCGGCTTGCATAAAGACCAATGTGTGCATGCTGACTATCCATGCTCTCCACAAGAACTTGGTAACTCACAAGATTTGGCAAGCAGCTACAACAACAGATTTCATGAGAATAACAAAAGACATTCGGCATGCCTAGTAGCTGAAAACAAGAGCAAAATCAACTAAGCCTTCCATTTCTTTTTTCCTTTCTTTCATAATTCTATGAAGAATTACATCTCACTAGCCAGTCACACAAATCCTGTACACTGACTATTATGAGGCCATAATTTCCCTAAAGGGTCTGATCGGTGGTGCTAAACTGGGACTGGTGCTTCAAATTGCATTCTAACCCCAGTTCTGGCTGCAATTGGAACCAAGTCAAAATTATAATTGACTACTTACCCTGTATGTTGCATGTAGACCAGCACGCACATAGTAGAAGATGTGCAAATTCTGGCTAGTTTGCCATCAGTTTTTTCTTGGTATCATAATTTAAACTTCACATATATATATATATATACAAGATGTTTCCTCTTGGCTTGATCTGTGTAACATGGAAGAGATTTTAGACCCTAGATTATATGCTGCATTTTGATGATAGATGCAGTGGCGTGTAAAGCTGAAGGCACCGGAAGGTTAATATGCCATTATATTGATGCTTGTTCGGTTTCTTACCTCATTGATCACATCTTCTTTGCATTTCTGGAAATTAAATTTTGTTCCTGTCATGAAATGAAAATCTGGGTGGAGAGAGATATCTCAGCCACCAAAGTAGTCTCCTAAACACCCTATAAAAAATTTATGGAAGAAAATCTGCCCAATGGCAGAGAAACAAAACCATCTACAACACAATGCACACAACCAAAAAAACTGAGATACATCATCACCTCCCCTTTAAACTACATTAAGCCAGCTTACAATTTCAATGCCAAAATAACTATGTGAAAAAATAATTTAACATGGGGGCACCGAACTTGGATGTAATAAAAGAGAGACAATGGTATCTATGGCATCCTTCTATAAAAAAATGTGAAATGATTATAGATAAATGAAACATCTAGGAATACAAAAGAAGAAGTTAAATGGAAAACAGGAAACAAGTTGTGATGGCTATATATATATATTCAAACTGATGGTTTCTATCTGCATCATCCGCATGACCAGCACTTGTTAATTAAATATAAAGAAAGTCCTAAACGAATTAAGAGAACTCTAATCAGAAAAAGGGGCAATTCATACTCAGATGAGTCAAGATAATATTTAACCAGGTCCAGCATGATCAGTCTTACTCTGCCAAGATCTTTGTCAAGTTTGCATGTATGTTAATTTGTCCATTTTACTGTTTTTAATTGCAGTTATTGAAACTTGTGAGAGGCTTTCCTAGGGAGATACAAGACCATCGCCATTTTTGCTGCAATACAAGTTATGGTATGTAAGTTTATGTCTAATAATATGAAGTACATTATCTATATATTCGATTGTTCAACGGAAGTCTGATTTATATGTCTGTTCTGAGTTTCCTCATCATTAAGTGGGTCTCGGCTCCAAGTTTCAAGAGCATTATTAATCCGCGTGTGTAGGTGTGCTGAAACATACATCCTGTTTTGGAAAAAAAAAAAAAATGGCTATGTAGTGAAACTAGCTTTAGCTTATGCCTGCTGCATTGGATGCATACAGCATACAACTTAAATATGTCCAGGCCTCCATAACCATCAATTGCCTTTACCTTTAGGACCCATCATGTTCATAAGATTAGGTGTTTGTTGAGATGAAAATATTACAGCATCCAACACTTCCAATATTTCAACTTATCCTTTGAATCTTGAAAGCATGTCCATTCTATGGGTGTTGGATATTGGAAGTGTTGAAAAAAATCTGTTGTTCATTTGCTTAGTGACATGCTTTCAAGAGCTGATTATGTTGGTTTAAACAAATAGAGAATGTTTTGTTATTTATAACTAGTCCTTTATATATAACTGTTATAATGGTGTGAATTGATGCATTTTATTTGCACTTGTCAGATTGGTGTTTGTTGAGATGAAAATATTTCAGCTTGTGGCGGCCAAGTATAAGGGCATTGATGCAATCTTGTAAGCCATGATTCTGCCCACCCCTCATGCCCAAGTCCCATTTTGCTACTTTACAGCGACTAGATATAATTTATAAAGATAAAGAAGCAACACAGTTCCTATATTTGAACAATGTATTCTCAATATTTACTAGTTAAGGCAAATGTTTTGGGTTCCGAATGGTCCACCCTAGTGTATAGCCCATAATTACATTAATGTGAATTCCCCACCTGAATGGATGAATTGATCTGCATTAATTTATTATCTTAGATGGAAATAGTGCACTCAAGATTTGGAAATTAGGTTCCTACATCTTCTCAAGGCATATATAACGAAAGTTCAATATTTTGATTTATGTTTCCTGTTTCTAACTATTTAATATCATAAGGCATGGGTTTAATATGACAATATTATTTTAGAAGTCAACATTAAGTGCAGTTTATGTGGTTAACAACACTATTTTTCTTATTATTTCAGGTTGGTCAAACAATATTAATTAAAATTGATGTTTTAAGTAATATTATCAATTTTAATTAAAATTGTTTCACTTACCTGAAATAATAAGAATAATAGTGTTAATTACATAAACTGGAAAGTGTGAAAATAAAATGGAACAATTTAACGAATCTGGGCGAAGAGCAGGGAAGAAAAAAAAAAAATTTAAAAGAGAACATTTGCGGCGAACTTTCAGCGCCGAAAAAACTCGTTTGAATGACCACATCAGTGGCGAATTTCGCAGATCGCTGCAAATACAGTCTTATTGCGGCCACTCTTATCGCCGTAATAGATGGAAATACGGTACGATATCTATAGCGGCAAAATTTTCAAATCGTTACAAGCATCCTTTTGCGGCGACCACTTATCTATAACGGCGAATTTGTCTCCGTTGAAATTATACTTCTATCGACGAAAACAAGGTTCGTAGCAAATGATAGTCGCGTTTTGCAGCGAAAATGTAAACATTTGCGGCCAAATAAAGTCGCCGCAAAAATAGATCATTGCGGCGACTTTAGGATATCGCTACTAATCAAACTATTTTGCGGCGACTAATTGGGTAATAGCGACGGTATATATCGTCACTATAAGTCTGTAGTGGCGATTATATTGAACCCGGGAACCTTTTATCCCGGCGATTTTTTATATCATGTGTGGCGATAATTAATCGCCGCAAATGATACAGTTGTGGCGATTTTTAAAACTCGCCACTATAGAGCGGAAATGGCTTTAGGATTGTGGCGATCGTGTGGCGATCTGAAAATCGCCACATCTGATCTACAGTAGCGATTACGAGGGGCAAATGTGGCGAATTTGGGCGCCGCAATTGCCCAGTTTTCTTGTTGTGATATGAAATTATTAAATCTTGTCAATTAATTATTGTACAAATTACAAAATCTAGTTATAAAGTATATTCAATATATAGATATAAGTAATTAGGTTACATATTATATATTTAGTTATAGAATTGTTATAGTACTTATATTATTAGCTAATACATATATATGTATAAATACATATATGTATGTATATATTTATCAATATATGAATGACTTTTAATTGAGTCGAGCTAACGAGTCGGCTTGAGCATAAATGAGCAAGTTCTAATGATTATTAACTAAGTCGAGTTAAGTTTTGTCGAGTATGTATCATTTACTAATCGAGCGTGTATCTACTTTTATGGATGAGGTTTTTTTTTTTTTTTTTAACGAATCAAATTATATTCGAGTTTAACCGTCTACCGACCGGATGACGCGTGTGTCAGGGTTTAGCTAGATATTAAAGTTTGAAGTAGACATGATCAATCTGAATGTGTGCCCTGATATTTATTTCAAAGAAAATAATTGAGCTTATCTGCTTATGTGACACTGAGATTGACTCGGCCAAACCGATTAAATTCGAGTAAATTATGAGAGACCCATCCTTCCCCATCCATCAACGACTCATATATGCATTCACATGCACCAATGTGAATACATGAATGGAAATTTGGAATAAAAAAATAAATACAAAATTATTTCTGTAATTAATTAATAATGTTCAATTAGTTCTCTAGTTCTCTAAATTGTCAATCATTTTGTAATAATAAGAGTTATTTACTCTCTATATAATATTTAATATGCATATCCATACATGATGTGCATCAAAGCTTTCACATGACCTGGAATTAGCACATGAAGCACAATTGAAGGAGTAATGTCGTGAACTACGACAAAATAACAAAAACAAAATCATCCAAACTAGAAAAAAAATTATAAAAAAAAAAAAAAAACTTACTAAAAGATCCTGAAACCTATTTAAGAGAGAGAGAGAGCAGAATATAAGAATATTCCTGAAGGGTCAAACGCCATATTATAATTATAATATTAGAAGGACATACTCACCGAAGCATTAATTCTCGGTTTCAAAATAATTTTCTATTCGGGCTCCACACGTACGCGCGTTTTCATAGTTTCATTATCATGGGAAAATTCAGACACTGAAAACCAGTCTATATATAATATGTGTGTGTGTGTGAAAGAATACCATTAAGATTAATATTTCTGTGTTTCGACTTGTATCTCTTGTGATTGCTTCAAAGAGAGTGCAAAATAATGGGTGGTAGTCACCTCCAATTTTTGCTTCTACTTGGACTCTTATCGTATGGGTTTAGCTTGAATTTGCTTGATTATGATGTCCGATGCAAAGAGGAAGAAAGCCAAGCACTCCTCCAATTCAAACAACACCTTGTCGATGATTCCCATATGTTGTCTTCTTGGGATAGTCACGAAGATTGTTGCAAGTGGAACGGAATTCGCTGCAGTAACAAAACAGGTCGTGTCGTCAAGGTTGATCTCCGGGCAGATTTGTCTGCTGAACCACTACCTAAATATGTAGCAGGTGAGATAAGCTCTTCATTACTTGGATTGCAATATTTGACTTACCTGGACTTAAGTTTCAACGATTTTCCTGGGGAACCCTTTCCAAATTTCGTTGGTTCGCTCACTAAATTACGATATCTCAATCTTTCAAGAACTTACATTGCTGGAACCATTCCACAACAACTAGGAAATCTCTCAGGCTTGATTTCTCTTGATCTAAGCGGGAATATGGATTTGATTGAGTTACATAATCTCGATTGGCTAATTCATCTTTCATCTTTAAGACACTTGGACATGAGCTTTGTAAACCTCAGCCAGGTACTCAATTGGCAAAATAAGGTTAGCATGCTCCCTACTTTGACAGACTTGAGTCTAAGTTCTTGCAGTCTCTCCACAACGATTCCTCCTTTTCTGTCCAATGCTAATTCGTCGTCGCAACTTCTATTCCTTGATCTCTCTTTCAATGATTATCTCAACTGCTCCATATTTCCTTGGTTGTTCAACTCCACCACAAGCCTTGTTGGTCTTGACCTCTCTTATTCTGGGTTACGATGCTCCATTCCAGACACCTTTGGCTGCATGGATTCTCTTCGAAGTCTAGATCTTGATAGCAATAGCTTTGATGGCGGCATTCCAAAATCGATTTGGAATTTATGCAACTTAAACTCATTGTCTCTCACTAATAATAGTCTCAGTGGACACCTTGATAATGGATTTATGATTAATGTGTCTGGTTGTATGGGAAGCTCTTTGAAGGTTTTGCAATTAGACGAGAATACATTCACAGGGCCATTGCCTGAGAGCATTAGAAACTTTTCCAATCTTGAGATTTTAAATTTACAACAGAACAAATTCACGGGGCCATTGCCTAAGAGTATTGGAAACTTGTACAATCTCAAGGCTTTAAGATTACAACAGAATAATTTCACAGGGCCATTGCCTGAGAGTATTGGTAACTTATCTAATCTAGAAGTCTTGAACGCTGCTGACAATTCTCTTGAAGGGGTGATCTCTGAGGTTCATTTTTCAAATCTCTTCAAATTACGAAAATTATATCTAGGATCAAATTCTCTGAATTTAAGCTTCAACTATGATTGGGTTCCCCCTTTCCAACTGGATATTATGCTTTTGAGTTCTTGCACAATGGGACCAACTTTCCCAAAATGGCTTCGAAGTCAAAAGAATTTATCTAGGCTTGATATATCCCATGCCCAGATTTCTGATAGTGTCCCAGCTTGGTTTTGGGACTTCACACCGGGGCTAGAGTCTTTATGTTTGTCTCACAACAAGCTACATGGGGAATTGCCAGATTTATCATCATCCAGACAAGGTATTTTTGGCAGAATAGATCTCAGCTCCAACATTTTTGAGGGTTCAATACCACATTTTAATTCAAATGTGACATTTCTAGACCTATCGAACAATAGGTTTTCTGGGCCAATTTCCTTCTTATGTGATTCAGGTGTGATTTCATTGACCAGCTTAATCCTCTCAAACAATACCCTGTCTGGGGAGCTTCCAGATTGCTGGATGTATTTTCAAGAGTTGGCTATTCTTGACTTGGCCAACAACAACTTCTATGGGAAAATACCTAGCTCGATGGGCTCCTTAGTCTCAGTTCAATTTTTACATTTAAGCAACAATAGATTTGTTGGAAACTTTCCATTGTCCCTTCAGAATTGCAGCCAGTTGAAGACCATTCACGTGGGAGAAAATAATTTGTCAGGAAAGATACCTTCGTGGCTAGGTGATAGCCTACCCGATTTGGTTATTCTTATCCTACGATCAAATCAATTTTATGGAAGTTTTCCTTTAAACTTATGTCATCTATCAAATATTCGACTCTTGGATCTTTCTTTGAACAAGATTGAGGGAACTATTCCTGAGTGTATCAACAATTTGACTGCAATGTCTCAGAAAGAGAGTTCAGGCCTAATTGATTACTACGGGTTTCTTACATATTTCATGGATCATGCATCATTTGTATGGAAAGGAAAGGAGTCTGTGTTCCAAACTTCATTGCTACTTGCAAAGATTATTGATCTTTCAAACAATTTATTACACGGAGAAGTTCCGGAAGGAATTACTAGTCTTATGGAGTTGGTTGCCTTGAATTTATCGAGGAACCATTTAACTGGGTTAATAACTCCAAAGATCGGTCTACTGCAACATTTGGAATCACTTGATTTATCTAGAAACCAGCTTCATGGTGAAATCCCAGCG
Organism: Juglans regia; assembly: GCF_001411555.2. NCBI lineage: Eukaryota > Viridiplantae > Streptophyta > Magnoliopsida > Fagales > Juglandaceae > Juglans > Juglans regia. The sequence continues at coordinate 43,211 of NW_023364404.1, read as the reverse complement.
AGTCTTTCTGACATTAGTTTTCTTAATTATTTGGACTTGTCCAATAACAACTTATCGGGCAGGATTCCAACAGGGACTCAACTCCAGAGCTTCAATGCTTCTGCCTTTATAGGCAATCGACCTGAACTATGTGGCCCTCCACTTCCAAACGAGTGTCCAGGAGATTTTCATCCAGATTACACAAACAGTACCAGAGCGCACAAGACTGACGACATTCAGACAAATGATCATGAAGATGGTTTTATAAGTCAAGGATTTTTTGTTGCTACAAGCCTCGGATTTATTGTAGGGTTCTGGGGAGTGTGTTGCACTTTATTGCTAAACCTAAAGTACATAAAGATCGATGCGTCTCGCTTCCAATGCTCGAGCGATGTTAAGATATATAAGCTCTGCATGACAGTAACTCTATGCATGCGCATGTTACAAAGTTGGATCAAGAAACTTTATGGTAAGAGTCCTCTCCCTATATATGATATTAATATAATCATGTTCAAACATTAGGTTATCTCAAGTATTTTAGTACCACACACAATATGAATATATATATATATATATATATATATGTATAGAAATGTAATAGTACGTACGAATTTACCATATATAGTCATCTTAAATTCGCATCCATGCATTTAAATATATGTTAAAAATGTCATTTATTAATTAAGCATTAGCTTTGGCTTCATTAAAGCCATCTTCAAAATTTGATAAAAAATACATATTTTTCATAAATAGAAAATCTCTCTAGCCACAACATTATATTCGATTAGTCAAAATAATATAATATTTTTTTAATAATAATATATTTTTTTTTTATATTTTGTAATTACACTAACTATATGTTAATTAATAATAATATTCTTCATTCACATATTTCAAAACTAAACACAAAAACGAAAGTGAAATGACGTTTAGGGGAAGTGAAAACCGTGAAAAATGAAAACTGAAAAGCAAAGCAATTGGGATAATTTTTATAATAAATTTTTTTTTTTTGAAGATGAATATTGTATATTCAAATTTGAAGATATATATACTTAAAATTACTGTAGCTCATAGTTCAAGCTTTTACTTTTTGAATAAGCCAATGTAAATCATTTTATCTACATTTTTTCAAATTTTGAAGATGCATGAAGAAGCCAATGTCAGTGCACTTAGTGTCTTCCTAATTTGGTTGGTCATAATTTCTCCCTCCATAACCCTCCTGGCCAAGACACCTAGCTCTCACACTTCTATAAAATATATTTCCACTTTCCAATATTACTACCATCTCCCAACAAAAACTATAATATTACTGACATTAGCTGCATTCACAATATTAATTTGGAGTTTAGATGGGAATAATATTAGTTTTTGCCTATTATTTTGTTGAGTTTTGCATTCACAATTTCATGACTTGTCTCTAGAATTAGAGTATAATTATTTTAGTCCTGATCTCTTTCCATTATTTGTCCCCTCGGTTTAATTTCTAATTACAAGTATTAGTGATGTTTCTATCAACCTAATACTAATTAATGATGTTTCTTAATTACCAGGAATATTCCATTAACAGGCCAGAGATGTTTCATCATTTCAATAAACTAGCTAGTACTTCTACTTTAGTACTTCATCAAGTCTTGTGATTATTTTTCTTTATTGGATTAGTTTTAATTCAATATATTGTATCAAAAGATCATTAATATTTTATTCCCAAAAAAAAAATATTGTTAGTTATTATATTATTTGGGGTGAAGTCAATGATTGGCCTAATTCTGTACTTTCTCTTGTGAAAAATAAAGAGTTGAGAGTTTAAATTTATACAGAAATGGGTGGGAATAGACCCAACATGACCAAATTACATTACATATAACGACGTTTCTTTGCAAAAATGTAAATCCAATACATAAGGGCTCTGCTAAAATTAAGTAATAAGATCTTTTTGAATTTTTTTTCTGGATTTTAACTAGACTAATGTTAGACACATTTTATTTGAAAAAAAATGAGGCACGTTATATTAAAAAATAGATTTTTTCTTTTTTGAGTCTCAGCTTTGCCCATTTTATTTAAAGGGAAGCGCACAACTTGCACACTCTATTATTAAAAAAAAATGGGTGATTTAATTATTGATGGAAAATAAAATTTAACATTGACGGCACCGCATTGTCGCTCAATCGACAGTGCCCAGTTGGTCGAATCCTGGTTCTCCTTCGGGTCCTGTAACAAAATCTACCATTTTGGGGGAATGGTAGTTTGGACTAACACAGTGAGATTTAATTACAAATCTCAGCAAGTTAACAGAAAATCTCAACACAGGTTAATGATGCACAATTGGCAGTAAAAACATGAATGCATAATCAAAATCATAAGTAATCAAAACATAATTTGACATACAGCATAACATAATAGACATAACTTAAACTGAAGCGTGAGCTGAACTTGATGAGACTTGACTTAGTATGAACTTGATATGAGACTTGGCTTGACATGAACTTAGAATCTTGTTCTTTAACTTATTAGACTTAGCTTAATGATTATACTACGGCAGATTTTACTCCTCCACCATAGTATTCGGTATCTCATAGCCTTGATCGCAGTACCAAGTAGCGCATATCATTCTTGACCGTAGTATAATTTAACTGAGATACCCTTTTGTACTACGATAGATTTTACTCCTTCAACGTAGCACTCGGTAGCGCATAAGCCTTGACCACAATATCAAGCAGCGCATATCATCCTTAACTGTAGTACAACTTAACTAATAACATGAACTTAACTTGACATGACTATTCTCGAAATACACAAATTGTATAAAAAACATGCTTCCAATGCTTTTGTTCCGGATGCTTCCATCTCCCTTATTGGCTCTTGAATATCTGTTGTAAATGTTTCTGTCTGCTCACTGAAGTTTGTTTCCTCCGAAAACATTTAAAATGTGTTAGAGATGGTGGTGAGTAAATAAGACCATTTGAAGAGTATTGCAGAAGTCATGGCATTGGGCTTGAGAAAACAATTCCTAAGACTCCACATCATAATGGTGCAGTAGAGAGAATGAACAGGACAATATATGATGGAATCATGTGTATACCCTCTCATGCAAAATTGCCTAATTGCTTTTAGGGTGAGGCAATAAGCACAACAGTTGATTTGGTCAACCTTTCTCCTTTAGTTGATTTGGATGGTGACATTCTTGAAAGGGTTTGGATAGGGAATGATATTTCTTTTCAAAATTTGAGGGAATGATATTTCCTAAAGATGAGAGGTCCAAGCTTGATAACAAATCCGTGCAGTGCGTCTTCCTAGGTTATGCACATGAAGAATTTGGTTACAGATTGTGGGATCCAATTAAGAAGAAAATTCAGAGAAGCGGAGATGTTATTTTCTTTGAAGACTAAACCATTGAAGATGTGAATCAGAGTCAAAAGCCTGAGTCTTTCAATGAAGAGTCTATTGGTATGGATTCATTTTTTCCTTCTTTTGTGATGCATGATGAGTATGGAGGAGATGTATTGGAAGAACATGTTGATACTATTGAAAGTGGTGAACTTGAAATTGATGATATGAGACCAGAACAATAAGCAAAACAACCTCATTCAAAACCAGTTGCAGAAAAATAGTTAAGAAGATGTACTAGTGAGCGTTAGCCTTCCACCAGATTTTGTGTTGTTGAGTATGTTTTGCTTTCAAATGAGGAAGAGCCAAAATGCCATCAAGAGATTATGCAACATGATCAAAAAAAGTGAGTGGTTGAGAGCCATGCGAGAAGAGATAAAGTCCTTGCATGAGAACTATACCTATAAGGTGGTAAAACTATCAAAGGATAAAAGAGCACTGAAAAATAAATGGGTTTTCAAATTGAAGATTGAGCCAAATAGCTCACAACCAAGGAGCAAGCCATGTTTGGTTGTGAAGGGGTTTAATCAGGAGAAAGACATTGATTTTGAAGAAATTTTTTCGTTCGTGATAATAATGTCTTCTATCAGAGTTGTCTTAGACTTGGTTGCCAATAAAAACTTAGAAATTGAAAAGCTTGATGTGAAAACTGCTTTCGTCTATGACGACTTGGAGGTGGAAATATATCGAGCAAACTGAGGGGTTCACAGTAGAAGGCAATGAGCATCTTGTGTGTCAACTGAAGAACAGTTTATATGAACTCAAGCAGGGACGTAGATAGTGGTACAAGAAATCTAATTCCTTTATGGTTGAGCACGGGTGTGATACTACTTCTGATCCTTGTGTGTTTGTTCAAAAGTTTCCTAATAGAGACCTTATTATTCTCTTGTTATATGTGGATGACATGTTAACAATTGGTCATGATTCTGAAAAGATTGACAAATTGAAAAGAGAATTAAGCAATTATTTTGCTATTAAAGACTTGGGAGGGTCAAAATAGATTCTTGATATGAAGATCTCTTGTGACAAAAAGACTTCAAAGTTGTGACTATCGTAAGAGAGTTATATCAAAAAGGTACTAGACAAGTTCAACATGGGAAAGGCAAAACCATTGAGTTCTCCACTTGCAGTTCATTTGAAGCTCAGTTCAAAGTAGAGTCCTACAAGTGAGAAAGAGATGGAAGAGATGCAAAATGTGCCTTATTGTGACACCCCTAAATTTCGCTTGGGATCAAACGAACATTTGTAGCGTCAAGACATACAACACAAGTTTACCTACTCTCGTTCATGGCATATATGATGAAATGTTCATAACATGCACTTTGTATTATGCAATATTCGCAGGGGATAAATCTTTTTCTTTAGCAATACTATACACCAAATTAAAAAGATCTCAAATACATAAAATATACTTCATACAAAAGGACATACTAAATAACTGAGATCATAACACTAGTCCAAAATGGCTATGATCAAAAGAGTACTGGAGATGCAACTCCATAGTACAAATAGTAATTTAAGTTAACTACTATATTAGAATTGACGCCGCACTATCACGTAGTCGATCGTGTCCAGTTGGTCGAATCCCAGTTCACCTTCGGGTCCTATAACAAGATCTACTATCCAGGGAGAAATGGTAGTTGAGACTATCACAGTGAAATTTAATTACAAATATCTGAAAGTTGCATAAAACCTCCAGACAGGTTAATGATGCATGCATGGAAATAAAAGCAACAATACATAATCAAAGTCATAAGTAATCATAGCATTACTTAACATACAACATAACATAACTGACATAACTTAAACTGAAGTGTGAATTGAACTTGACTTGCTTAAATTGAGCTGGACTTAAACTAAGACTTAATTTGACATGAACTTGGTCTGAAACTTGACTTAACATGAATTTGGAATCTTGTTCTTTAACTGCTTAAACTCAACTTCTTGGGTGCTACATGGGTCCCCTAGAGTCATGTGTCTTTGTCGATTACTGCACCACAACACAGGTATCTGCACTAGCTGTGAATGCGTTGTATGTGTCACACTTATTGTGGACCCCATACCTTGTGTGCCACACTCACTGTGGACCCCATGAGAACTGAAATGTGGCTCCATCAACATTAGTGTCTGGCGCGCTCTAGTGGCCAGCTAGTTAGGCCCCGCTCGTTATCCGTTGACAGTATTTCATTAACTCAAGAAATTTCACACCAATTTAGACACTCCAATGTGAACAAAAGAATTTCACTAGAATATTACCCCTTCCTATCAGTTAGTGTTGTGATTGACATGAATAACTCGACATGACTATTCTCGAAATACACAAATTGTATTCAAGACGAAACGTGCCTGGAATATAAAAAAACAGAAGCCCTAACGTAATACAACATAACTTGAACGTAACTCAAAAGATATGACTTACTTGAGATAGAAACATTTCATAACATGATATAACATGTAACACACAACATATTTAACTTGACATACCTGCAACAATGAATCTTACATGACATGACATACATGTTACAGATGATATACTTAACTTAACATGACATACTTGCAATGTATAGCAATACGTGACAGGATATCTTGTGTAACATATGAATAATTCTTGACAAAGTAAATTCTGTGTAATAGATAAATATGTAATGACTTGGCATGGCACATATGATAACATACATACATAAATTGTAATTTCTTTACTTATCACTCATACACATTAAACTGATAGTAAGTTAAAAGCTAACTTACTTCAATATTATAACTTTCACAAATTCTCACATAAAATACAATAAAGAATTAATATTTCTCAAATCTCAAAATAATAATAATATTAAAAAAATATTCTAACAATATTTTATTCAACTTTTGACTTTTATCTAAAACTATCTCATCTCATCTCACTATCCCAACCCCACAGCGCATTTCACTAGCCTAGAACTGAAAGAAAACCAAAATTTGTATATAGTTTTTATTTTCAGTAAATTTCAATATTTAATTTCGAGATATTTTGTACCAAATAGTCTTATATATTTAAAATGAAAACATAAGTACATTTTGGGAAAGCTAGATAAATAATTCTTATTACAGGATGCCTTGCTAGGAATAATATATATATTCCAAGGACTTCAAGAGTTATTTCTCTAATTCAGCTTCGTGCTACTTTCGGTTTTGATAATATTTTTAGAATAAATTTATTTGCATGCCTATTAATTTATAACTCACCTAACACTCCGTTGTTATGGACACTTACGGCTTACCACATCAACTTATACAGAAAAATATTATTATTTTTATGAATATAATGGATCAAGCAAAAAATAGCTATCAAACTTATAAATGGTAAATAACTCTTATTTACACGTGTGCCTAATTGGTGTAACTATGGCATCAAAACGTGCAAGGCCTGGATCTAGAAAAAGTTTCACGTGTGCTTTCGGCGAGTTGACCTGGATTCCTCTCTGCCATTCAACAACGGTTCCCAAAAGTCTTCAGGTAAAAAGTATTTTCCAACAACTCGACCCTTGATGTATGTTCTGTATCAAAGTAAATTTGTATTTTTTATTTATTTATATTTTTTATATTTATTTTCTATTTGTTATTATAGATGTACGTACAGGCATTAACAGGTCGTTAAGAAATTTATTTGATCGAATGCACAATATTAACTACTTTGATCTAAAACAAAGTATCAGGAAAAGTGTTTAATTTTCAAGGCATGCAATGCATATCTAGGTTGAGCAAACTCTGAGTAAAATCAGTAAGTCTTCTCTCGCTCTTTTTCTCTCTCGGGAAGGGGAGTGAGGTGAAGTGGGGTCCACAAAATATTCTAACAGAATTGGAGGTGGCAGAGAGGCAAGGGACGTGCACAACGGTTTCGTTACGGCTGAGTGGGAGTACCGAAGGTGGCAGGGAAGGGGTGGTCAGAGGAGGAGACGCTGGTTCTTCTCTGTTTTCTGATAAGTAAGAGAGGCAAGCAAGGTGGTGAAGGCTGAGGAAAACATGAATGAACTGGAGAAGAGGTGGGAAAGTATGAAACTAACGGAGGAGGAATCCAAATGCATCGATCTAGACGATGAGATACCAGAGGAATTGAAAAACAAGGAAGACTGTAGTCTGGTAGGGAAAGTGTGGGTGGAGAGAAGCATTAGTAGGATGGTGATAGAAAACACAATGGCAAAAGTATGGAGAATTAGTAGAAAAGCTCAGTTCCAGGAGGTTGGAACAAATATGTTTGTTATGACTTTTGCCAACCAAGCTGACAAACTACGTATTCTTCAAGGAAGGCCATGGTTATTTGATAACCAGATGTTTGTGATAATGCAGCTGAATGGATCTATCCCTCCACAGAAGATGGATTTCAGTAGAGAAAGGATGTGGATTCAGTTACACAACTTACCTTTAGCATGTATGAATAAGGATAGAGGAGTGGTGATGGGGGAGACTATTGGTAGAGTGCTGGAAGTGGAGACTCTGGTTGATGGAAGCGGATGGGGGTCGTTTCTTAGAATCCTAACAGAGTTAGATTTAAAAAAACCATTAGCTAGGGGAAGAACTATTACTATAAAAGGGCAGGTTCTCTGGATACCTGTTAAATACGAGAAACTTCCTCATTTCTGCTTCAGATGTGGGTGCATTATCCACGATGAGGTAGGTTGCAGGGGAAAGGATGGGGAGGAAATACAGTTTGGTGCTTGGATGAGGGCTGGAGTGAGAGCTAAGTTCCAAAAACAAGGAGAGAGTAGATGGAGTCCAACTAGAAATGGAGTCAGCATAGAGAGAGGGGAATCAGCTGCTATAATGAAGGTGAAGGAGGTTCCACAAGAGTAGACTGTTGATAAGGGAGGGGTAGAGATTGACTCAGGGTTTGAACAAGGGAGAGAGATAGGTCAAGAGACTAAAGGAAGTGAAAGGGAAGAGAGTAATTTGGGCGTGAAGGATATTACTATAGAGAGTCAGGAAACATTAAGTGAGGAAGGGAGGGAAGAAAGGAGTTCTCTGAGAGAGGAAGTTGAAAATAGCATAAGGGAGACGAGGGGGAGAGGAAAAACCATAGGAGCCTGGAAGAGAAGAGCAAGAGAACAAGGTGACAAAACAATTTCTCATAGTGTCTCCAGCCTTTCAAAGAGATTATTTAGTCCAACTGTTGTAGGGAAGGAGGAGGTAAGGGGGAGGAAGAGGCAAAAAAGTACCAGTTGTGAGGTGCTTGAAGAGTCACAACTTTTGGTGGAGGCTGGTGGACAGCCCCACCAATCATTATGAAAACTCTCAGTTGGAACTGCCGAGGGCTTGGCAACCCTCGGACAGTTCAAGACCTTTGCCAACTGGTAAAGGATAAGAGGCCAAATGTGATATTCCTCATGGAAACAAAGTTGAGGAGTGGCAAATGTGATAGCATAAAAAGAAGAGTGAGGAGTGAGGGATGTTTTGTGGTGGAACCTTAGGGTAGGAAAGGGGGATTAATGTTACTTTGGGACCAGTACACGAGAGTGGAAATTCTGAACTATTCCAATAGACACATTAATGCTTGGATTAAAAATGAAGATAGTAATGAGAGGTGGTTGCTGACAGGCTTCTATGGGCAGCCTGAAACTAGACTAAGGGCAGAAGCTTGGCAGTTGTTGGCATCATTGAGACCATTAGAGGAGGTAGGATGGTGTGTGGTAGGGGATTTCAATGAAATATTAACACATGATGAAAAAAAAGGGGGCAATCCAAGACTAGAGAAACAAATGGGCAGGTTTAGAGAAGCATTGGAGATGGGAGGTCTGTTTGATTTAGGGTGGAAGGGTGATAAATATACTTGGAGTAATAAGCATGGGGATGAGACTTTCACAAAGGAAAGGCTCGATAGAGCAGTAGCTAATATAAGGTGGAAAAGGATGTTTAAGGAAGGGTGGGTAGAAGTTCTAGCTGCTAGGTGCTCTGACCATAGACCCATCTTACTTTATGTGAACCAGACTTTTTCTAGTGAAAGGAAGAGGAAGAGGCTGTTCAGATATGAGGCCAAATGGTCTTTGGAGGAAGATTGTGAAGAGGTTATAAAAAGAGTTTGGCAAGTGAGAACAATGGGCAGGGATACAGAAAAGGATTTGCAGTTGCTACTGGAAGACAGTAGAGTAGCCTTTCAAAGCTGGAGCAGGAAGATTACTCAAGATAAGGGAAGACTATTAAAGGAAAAAACAGAAAGGCTTAAAAAATTACAAGAAGATGAAGGGAGTCACAATATGATGGAGATAAAGAAAATACAAGAGGAGATAGGGACCTGTCTTGAGATGGAGGACTTAAAATGGAGGCAAAGGGCCAAGTTGGATTGGTACATTCATGGGGATCGAAATACTAAGTTTTTCCACTGTTGTGCAAATCAAAGGAGGAAAAAGAATATGATTTTGCAGATTTATGATGATTATAACTTGAGGCAGACCAAACCTGAGAAGATTGAAATGGTTTTTAACAACTATTTTCAGAACCTGTTCACCTCAACAAACCCGACCCCTGCAGATATTGAAGACAGTTTAAGGGAGGTGGTACCTTGTGTGACAGATGATATGAACATTTGTTTAACTAGAACCTTCACTAGAGGAGAGGTCGAGGTAGCTCTTAAACAAATGGCTCCATTAAAATCACCAGGCCCAGATGGTTTTGGACCATGCTTTTTTCAAAAGCATTGGCATGTAGTAGGTGATGGAGTGTGCAAAGCTGTTTTATCATGGCTCAATGGTAATGATCTGAATTCTTCTTTGAATTACACTTATCTTGCTCTTATTCCTAAGGTTAAAGAACCAAGAGTGGCTAGTGATTTTAGGCCTATAAGCCTTTGTAATGTTGCTTACAAGATCATGTCAAAAGTCTTGGCAAATAGGTTGAAAAAATTTCTGAATGCTCTTATTTCACCCAACCAAAGTGCCTTTATTCCTGGAAGGTTGATTACAGATAATATAATGGTGGCTTATGAGGTGCTTCATTCAATGAAAGCTAGGAAAAAAGGCAAAGTTGGGAGTATGGCTATCAAATTAGATATGTCTAAGGCTTATGATAGGATCGAATGGTGTTACTTAGAGGCTGTTATGGGGAAATTGGGTTTTTGCAGGAAATGGATTGAACTTATTATGAAATGTGTAACAACTGTGAGCTATTCTGTGTTAATCAATGGTAGCCCTGGATCTAGGTTCCTTCCTTTGAGAGGTTTGAGACAAGGCGACCCTTTGTCACCATATCTCTTCATTCTTTGTGCTGAAGGGCTTAGTGCACTGCTTAATCATTCAGATTCTAGGGGTCACACAAGAGGAGTCACAGTAGCAAGAGGTGGAACTCGAATTAACCACTTACTTTTTGCTGATGATTGCATTTTGTTTGGAAGAGCTGTAGCAGGAGAGTGGATTAAAATCCAAGAATTACTACTGAAATATGAAAAAGCATCAGGGCAGTTCTTGAACAAGGAAAAAACAGCAATCTTTTTCAGCTCAAACTCAAGGAATGAAGAAAAAAGGAAGATTTTGGAACAAGGAGGCTCAGTTATGAAAGGCAGCTATGAAAAATACTTGGGTTTGCCTCCTGTAGTAGGGAAATCTAAGTACAACACTTTTAGAGGTATCAAAGAAAGGGTGTGGAAGAAGATCAGCAATTGGAAGAACTCTTTTCTGTCCTCAGCAGGAAAGGAGATCTTGATCAAGGCAGTGTTACAAGCAATCCCAACATATACTATGAGTGTGTTTAAACTTCCAAAAAATCTGTGTAAGGAATTAAATTCCCTTATGGCAAAGTTTTGGTGGGGCAACCAGTCTAGTAGCAATAATATTCACTGGTGCAGCTGGGAAAAACTTGGAAAATCAAAAGGGAGGGGAGGTTTGGGTTTCAGAGATCTCGAGAGCTTCAATGTGGCTTTGTTGGCTAAACAAGGATGGAGGTTTTTACAGAATCCAAGGAGTATGGCAGCCAAGATTTTCAAGGAAAAATATTTTAGCTCAGTCTCTTTGTTTGAAGCTAAGTTGGGTTATAGACCTTCATTCATATGGAGGAGTGTATGGGGGGCCTTGAAGCTGTTAAAAGATGGTTTAAGGTGGAGAGTTGGGGATGGGAGTAGCATAAGGATTTGGGGGCAGAAATGGCTTCAAACACCCTCATCTTACTGTGTGCAATCTCCTTGCTCGATTCTAAATGAGGAAGCAAAAGTTAATGAGCTGATCTCTGAAGGAAAATGGAATAAACAACTGATTGAAAGAATTTTCACTCAAGAAGAAGTTGAACAAATATGTAGCATCCCTATTAGTAGACTAAACTCTGAAGATAAAATCATTTGGGGAGGTACCAAAAAGGGACAATTTTCTGTTAGCAGTGCATATCAGATGGAAATGAACAAGAAAGAAGCATTGAAGGGTGAAAGTTCAAGGGGCAGAGAAGGGGATGCTCGATGGCAGGAAGTTTGGGGTTTGAATATCCCAGGAAAGGTAAAAATTTTTATGTGGAGAGCTATGAAGGAATTATTAGCAACTAGAGTGAATCTGTCACTGAGGAAAATAACAGATAGCTCATCTTGCCCAATATGCAAAAATGATGATGAATCAGTGATGCATGCAATATGGTACTGTCCAGCAGCAGCAGATGTTTGGTCCGAATCAGACATTGTCATACAGAAGTGGAGCTTGTATGAAACTGATTTATTAAAACTATGGGACAGTTTGGTGGAGAAGGTAAGCAAAGATGTGTTAGAGGAGACTGTTATGGTTATGAGAAACATCTGGTTAAGAAGAAATGAGTTCATCTTTGAGGGAGTTTTCAAAAGACCAAGCCAAGTCATTAAAGCAACTAGAGATGAATTGAGAGTCTTCCAACTGGCTCAACAGAATGCAAAACAGAATCCAATTCCAAGAGTAGATAGAGGAGCTGTTTCGTGGAGCAGACCAAGAGAGTCCTTTGTTAAAGCTAATTGGGATGCAGCAGTGTCGAGAAAAGATAGAAAGGTGGGGCTCGGGGTGGTCATTAGAGATGAGGAAGGGGAAATCTTGGTTGCTGCACGAGAACAGATTAACTTGACAGACTCTGCAACAGCCGAATGCCTTGCTTTATGGAAAGCAATGGAAGTGTGTAGAGAGCTCAACTTTAACAGAGTTTTATTTGAGGGTGATGCTCAAGCTATAGTGAATGTTGTAAACAAAGGGGATGAAGACTACTTCTCTTATGGGGGTGTAATTGAAGATGCCAAGAAGATGTTAAAAACTATAGAGAACTGGAGTGTTAATTTTGTTTATAGGGAAGCAAATACGGCAGCTCATGTGCTTGCTCAAGAAGCTTTATCTTTACATAGAGATTTAGTTTGGATTGAAGAGACTCCTAATTGTATTAGGAGTATTATTTGTAAGGAAAAATCATGTAATGATGTTATAGTTCAATGAATGAATACAGAGGTTTAATATCAAAAAAAAAAAAGGTTGAGCAAACTGATTAGATTGGAGAAATGCAAGCTGGAAATTGATTCACAGGGACGACTCAATACAAATTAAAATTTAAGGTAAAATTTTATCAAGTTATTTGTAATTATAATATAATAAAATATAAATTATTATATAGAATATTTTCAAAATTTTCAATAAAATGAGATTTTATTTAAAATCTTTAAATACAATTTTAGTGCATTTATATGAATAAATCTTACCATTAGCCTACTGTTTCGGATCAGCAGAAACAAACCTTACGTGGAAAGTAATTTATTTTTCCCTCCTCTTGCTATCGCACATTCCTCATGTCTCATCCATTTGAAATTCTTTGAGCCCTGTCGCCATCCTCTTCCTCCGCCCCTCCCTCCCCCCACCACCCCTGCCTCGCCCATCCTCTGCAAAGTTGCACCGTCGCCGTCGACCCTCCCTCTGTCTAGAACCCCCTCCATTCCTTTACATTTCTCCCAAAATGTAAATCAGCGACTTGCAATAGAAAGAATCCAAGCGTACAGACATGGCTCGTACCAAATGGGGTTTCTGTGTTTGAGCAGGCGACTCAAAGCTGTTGCTTTCTACTAAGAGAGGTAGAGGGAGCGCTCTCATTCTTCTCTACTATTATTACCGTTTCTGGGTCTTACAAGAATATGCGGCTCATGACTTTGTACCATTACTTTCTCTGTTGTTTCTATGTTTCACTACTCCGACGTATGGCTCGTGTTGGCGTGACGCTTCTGTGCTTTAATCTGAGTTCTATTTTCTTTCTTGTTTGTCTATCTAATTTTTGTTCTTTATCAAATGGGTTCTGTGTATTTTTCCCCTGAAATTTTGGTTGACGTTTGTGGAAATCTTGTGCCTTTTGTTTTCTTGAAATACCGATCATCATCATATTCTTATGGGTTTGAATTGATACATGGATATTTCTAACAAAATTTGGTCATTTTTCTCTCGTTTTAATTCTCACTTTACTGATGTTCCTATAGATTATATACGAAATTAAGAAATGGGCTTGATTGCATCGTGGTGAATTTAATTTCTTAAACTATACAAAAAGGATTGTGTTGTATTCTATATCATCTTCATCTGCATCACCGTTATCATCAAGAGTAGTAGTAACTGTCTAGCCATCACTAAAGATAGCCATCTCTAAATTGATTGGCATTCTAGAATGAAAATGGTAACCGTCGAGAACCAGGCAGCTTTGCCTTGAAAGCTAACTAGCACTGTACACTTACGCTGCATATGGAAATTGTTTCTCCATTTGGATGCTTTCTGTATGGGTATCCTCATAAACTTCAAAATCTAAGAAAATACAAGCTAGTGAACCTTTTGGTGAAGAGAGTTCGTGGCCCAGTCAAAATGTTGATGATGGCATGGACTAGAAAACAAAAATAGAAAGGAGTGATTTGCGGTTCTTGCTTTCCTAAATGGTACTACTATTTATTGAATTTTACTATTATGGTTCAAAAGAAGTGAAAATAGAAATAGCTGTTAGAATGGAAGCCAAGAAGTATTTGAAATAACCTTCTAGATACAGGCGGCTTTGCCTTGAAAGCTAACCCCCGCTAACCCCCACCCCCCATGCCTAGTGTACACCTGTACACCATTAGGGAAATAAAAAGATGATAAATTCATTGCAACAGGTGCTTTAGGTTTGTGTCTTTATTGTATCAGGTGCTTTAGGTTCTAAAGTATGACATATTTCTATGCATTTTCTTAACATAATGTCCATTCACTTACAGTGTTGCTTTCTTTTTGTCTATGGTCTTAGGGTTGCATGGGATTTCACCATGACATATATAGCATTTGCTTTCTCTTGTAATCTTGAGAGCTCTTTTATATCAGATATCACAATTGACGATGTGAAAGAGGCTGCATTTGAACTCATTTCAAGTGTAAGAATCTCTGAAGTAGCTTCTACTGGTTTTTAATCTGCATCCATTATAATTTTATCTGTCATTCTTATTGCAGGGTCTTGTGCCCATTCACTCTAATCTCTATGTTCCTTGCTGGATATCTAGATTTGTGTGAAAGACTCATCTTAAATGGGAGTTTAAATGAGGTAACTCACGTTCAGTTTGCTTTTAGTTGCTAGTATTGGTAGAACAGATACAACTTGATTATGGGGTTGCTGGCTAGAGTTCTTTGAAGTTTTGACCACCAGCAGACTAAAAGGTGCAGTGACACGGGGGATATCGTTCAGAAGCATACAAGAAAAAATGTAGTTTGGAAGAGGTGGGATGACTTGTTGCGATGCGAGTATGAAGTTCGGAAAAAGGAAACTAAAGTAAGAGAGAGAGGCAAATCTTTAGAAGTGAAATAAAAAATTATTGTGTTTGTATTGAGTTGTATCAATTGTAATAGTTTTTGCATGGTTTGAATAAACTGTAACATGTAAATAACTCGGTAGCATCTACTTTGTATATATCAAATGTACAGCCCACTATGTAATGGTACCTACCCTTAAATAGTTTTGCCAGCCAGTCCTCAGTAATAGAGCTGGTGTTGATTTATTTTTGTACTTCTGGTTTGAGTTTGACGAAACAATAGAAACATTGGAATATTATTAAAATAAAATATCCTTGCTTGATTGTTACGGTTTCCTCATGGCTCATGCTTTAATCATGCTTGATTGTTACGATTTTCAGCTAGAAATTTGAAACTAACATCCACTTTCAATGGAACTAGCAAGTTATTGCAGATGAAAATTGTATACCTGTTCGGAAATAAAAATAAAAACAATAACTTCTAGATCTGTGCAATCAATTTGGAAATGCATGACAACCATAAATATAATTAGCCATCCACATAACAGTGCAACCACCCTAATTTGCTTGTGTCAAGAATGTGCAAGCATTGACACAATAAAATGGGCCAACTTATAGCATCAACAAAATGTACAAAAATTACAGGAGAACATCCCCACAAAGAAACAAGTGTTTGCACACCAAGGTCCAAACTCCTAGCCTAGAATCTCGACAAGCAACACCAAGTGCATCTCCACGTCTTCACCATCTCCATGACTTTGCAAATTCTCCATCGAGTTACACAACATCAATATGGGCACATATCTGAGACAACACAAATAAAATTTAAATAACACTTGTATTTTTCATTCGAAGGAAGATAAAAATGGACAAGAAACAGTTAATCAAAAAACTTTATGAAACTTGCGAAAACATGAGCATGAAGAGCACTAAATTTTACTTCTTTAAAAGGAATACAGAGTGCTATCTTAGTTTAAAGTAAACTTTTGCTTCTGGAATGAAACAATACAGAACGAGAAAGATGGAGTGGTTCTTTTCAATTTTAGGTCAAACAAAAAAGAAAAAAAAAAAGAAATATAGAAGACTGAAATAATTTCATAGGAGGGCATATAGGTAACATGGAGTGAATGCTTAAAAGCTCTTAGAAATTATTAGCTGTGAGGTGCATATGGTCATGGTAATTTAATTTTGGTCGGTAGATTCAGCAATGGAAAAGGTTGCTGAAAAGCCATAGCACTAAAGAATTACACCAAAAGTGGGTTTTTATGAGGTTTGGAACTAGAGAAGGTTAGGTGAAAAGGGTTGCTTTAGGATATATCAGACTTGAAGTAGATAAGTTGGTTCCGAATTCACAATCATATGCAAGCAATTTTGTATTACCTGGTTCTAATTCCTTTGTAACATGAAGCAGCTTCTCAATCACACTATCTCAACAGAATTTTCCATCGAATCTTTCAAGAAACAAGAAACCACAGGGAAATAAGAATTCACACTTTCAAGCACCAATCTGCTTAAGAGAACAGTGCTAAAGTGTGCCTTATGCATAGGATATAAAATAACATTAAAATATAAAATAAAGTTAAGCTGCATCTATACAACCTAACCTAGAAGGCATCTTTTCTGGAACCTTCAAAATTCAAATCAGAGGGATAAAATAACAATTTTGAAATAGACATTTCAATAACAACATAGCACCTTATTCTGAAAAGACCAACTGACACGAAAAGACTCAATGAACTCACCTTTCCTCTAAACTTGATTTATCAGAGTGATGCAGGATTCCTTTCTTATTATGTATTGGGTTGATACATATCCTAGAAGGCACGACAAACGTTCTGCAACAAGAAAGAGAAGTCAAAGACTAGATAATGACATAAAGAATTGTACATCAGAAAATCGAAATGTTGAGTTAGTAATGATTTCCAGAGGAAATGAATCAGTTCGAGCATTCCATATCATTGCAAATACAGAGTCGGAGAAAACTTTCAAAAAACCAGAATAACAACTTGGATAATATACAATTCCATTTATAGAACCCTCAACACTATCAAATTCCAAGAACGATAATCTAGGACTGACCATGTTCTAATAAACAATATAGACCCCAAACTTTGGAAAACCATGAAAGGCCAAGTTTGCAACCACATGAAATTCAATCCGGATGGATAAGATAATTGATCTACCAAATAAAATCGAGTCAGTTCAAATCCTATTCTGAACACATCAAACCAATACGAATCACAAAGACTCACAAAACTTTATCATCTCTTTGGATTCCGAAACACGATTTCCCGTAATTTAACCGAACACCCTAAAGATGAATGAAAACTTGGCGAAAATTATGTTTTCCTAAATCCCAATAATGCTTGTTAATTGTATCTTTTCCAACATCTATCTCAGGAACCAAATATCTTCATTTTCATAAACTCCAAAGCCAGCAACAAACACAAATCAAAGACAAATCCAAGTACCTAGGACTCGTGTATATATATATACCTCTGGGGCACTGTGCATTACGCGTACCATATGAGAATGGTTTGTGAGTGAGCCTGATGTGAACCCAGTGCGCTCATAGCTCCAATATTGACAGCAAGGACACAATGCCCAGACAAAATTATACCTTGTGAGATCGCAACAGGTTTCGAGAGCCGTCGGTTGGTGTCGCTGGGCCGAGGGATGGCCATTGCGGGGTGGCGCTGGTCAGGCGACACGATGCGGGTGCTGGGGCGACGCGGGATGTGTAAATTCGAGGGGCGACAGAGGAGGAACGAGGGGCGGCGTAGGACAGAGGGATGGGCGGCGCTGGGTGGCGCTAGACCGAGTGATGACCGTCGCGGGGTGGCGCTGGGCAGGAGGGGCAGGTGCTAGGCGACGCGGGATGTTCTTCTACGTGAGGATTTCGAATTAGGTATTTGGGTAAAACGAACATTTAGAAAAAAAAAAAAAAAAAAAGAAGAAGCCAGCTAAGGTGTGCTACGGATTAGCTGTGAACAGAAGCTGATCCGTAGAAGGACTCCATTTATATTTACAGCACCTTAAAATAAATCCTCAATGCAGATTTTGTGTCTCAATTTAGAAAAATCTTAATAAAATTATTTAAAATATAAATAATTCATTATACTACTTATCAAAAAAAATATTATATTAAGTATTAAATTTAGTATTATAGGGCCTTGCACATATTGAAAACTATATAAATTATTTAAAATTTTATTTAATAAAATAGTTTTTAATTTTTTTTTCTAAAAAAACACCTCATATAGTATACAAATGTTCGAATGGTATAATAAACATTGTTTTAAATTTTGTACTGTACAGGCCGGTACGGCCGAAATTTTTCGTACCGACTGTTGGGCCAATACAGGTACTCCATACGTTTCGTACCGGCTCAAATACTGTCAAGAACCCTAGAGAACTGAGGAAGAGAATCGAAGCTAGGGGGTTCGGAAGTGTTACGTGGAGTTCAAGTGTTTGAGATGGATATACTCTGGACGGCGTCGTTGGAGGAAGCAGTAGAGTAATTGAATATCAAAGCTCACCGTTTCATGGGGAAGGAATTAATGTCGTTTTGAGAATTATAATTAGTATTGTCGTTTTCAGTTTGATTGTGAAACGCACCGTTTGGGGGAGTGTCCTAAACGGTGCATTTTATGCTGTCATTTACATTCTGTTGTGAGATGTGATTTTATCAAAGGGAGGAGTTTGTTAGAAGGGAATATAGTCAGACAGTGGGGTAGTGGGAAGGGGTCCAGAATCTTGTAGTGGAACTTGTTGGAGGAAGGGAGACCTCGAATGCTCCCAGCGTAATAAACAGTTTATCCCTTTGAGGAATTTCATCATACACCTTGCCTGCGTTCATTTCTTTCTCATGTTCTTGACAGATTTTTATACATTCATCCATAATACAATCCGCATCTATTTCATCGCTATTCTCACATTCTTACACCATTATTATTCATGAGATCCTCGTTAGCCTGGAGTACTCTAGGAAGAAGCTAACAATTGGTATCTTGAGCACTGATCCTTACCAGACACAGCTTCCGCAATTCGCACTCAACAAGCCTTACAACCCAGAAATCCATTTCAGTCTCATATAACCAATCACAGCATGGCTGATGCAACTCGTTCCAAACAGAACAATCTGGAGGGTCTTCAACGCCAAATCGATATTTTGGGCGAGGAGCTACGTGAAATACGGGCAAACCAACAGACAGCTGATACTCGGATGGACCAGTTCATGGATATGATGCGTACGATGGTAGCCAATCAGAATGCCCAGCAAAATGTCCATGTAAACAGAGACCTGTATGAAGCACATGAAGGAGATCAACATCAAAATAGAGGGGGATTTCAGAGAGGAATCAGATTAGACTTTCCTCATTTCAGTGGGGAAAATCCATCAGCATGGGTATTCAAAGCTTCTAAATATTTTGAATATCATCAAACAAACCAAGCTCAACGTCTACTACTTGCTTCCTATCACATGGAGGGGGAAGCCTTGGTGTGGTACTGGGATGCCCTTGACACAGCTCAGTTTAATAGCTGGGACACCATGGTTAGAGCTTTGCTGGTCTGTTTTGGACCCACAGCTTACGACGATCCTATGGAGACCCTTACTCGTCTTAAGCAAACTTCGTCAGTAGCTAACTACAAAGCACAATTTGAGGCACTATCCAACAGATTACGAGGGCTTTTGGACCATGATAAGTTGAGTTGTTTTCTCAGTGGACTGAAAGATGAAATTAGGTTACCCCTACGTATGTTTAATCCTCTTAATTTAAATGCTGCATTTGGCTTAGCTAGGGTGCAAGAGGAATATGTAAGTAGCATTCGTAAATCCATTAAGCTGCACAATGAGAGAGGCATGATACTAATAGGCCATGGACTTAGCAACACGGCTGTTGGAGGGGAAGGTAATAGTAGGGGGCCGAGAACCTTCCAGAGAGCAGTGTCATCATTATCGATGGATGAGAAACGAAAGAAAAGCCTATGTTTCCATTGTGAAGAAAAATGGAACCCAAATCACATGTGCACGAAGTCCCGAATTTATTTATTACAAGGGTACAATGGGCTGGAAGAAGGAGGGGAAGAGGAAGAAGTAGCTAAGGAGTTGACTAAAGAAGCTCCAGCCTTGGTCCAAGAAATAATCCTAGAACCCGAGATTTCATTGAATGCTCTCACAGGAACTCCTAGTGCCAAGACAATGAGGTTGAGAGGAACCATTGGGGGAGAGCTAGTGGTGATTCTTGTGGACTCGGGAAGTACACACAATTTCCTCGACCCGGCTATCGTGAGGAAAACCAAGTTGACAGTGGAAGAAACACAGAAAATTGCTGTGAGGGTTGCAAACGGACAGCTTATATATAGTGAAGGTTATTGCAATGCAGCTCACACAAAAATACAAGGTACCTATTTCAACTCTCCTTGCTACATTTTACCTCTTGGTGGTTGTGATTTGGTGTTGGGAGTAGAGTGGCTGGAAACTCTTGGACTCATACGGTGGGACTTCAAGAATCTTACAATGAAATTTGAGTATGGCGGAAGGGAAGTTACCTTGGTGGGGTTGACTTTAAAGGACTCCACATTGGTGGAGAGTAAAAAATCCTTGTTTAATTTGATTAACAAGGGAAAAGGGCTGTTGTTACAGTCATTAGTAAGGGAGGAAGAAGGGAATGTGGGTTGTTTGGGAAAAGAGATGCAGAATCTGCTCAAAAGGTTCAAAGGGGTATTTGAAACACCTAAAGGGCTACCACCCTCACGTGTACATGATCACAAAATCACCCTCAAGGAAGGAACCAAGCCAATTACAGTACGACCCTATCGATATCCTCATTATCAAAAGGAGGAAATCGAAAAAATAGTTGCTGAATTACTGGAAACTGGAGTAGTAAGACCTAGTGCCAGCCCCTTTTCATCTCCGGTGTTGTTGGTACAGAAGTCGGATGGAAGTTTGAGGATGTGTGTCGATTATAGGGCCCTTAATAAGGAAACTATAAAAGATAAATTTCCGATTCCCATTATTGATGAACTACTAGATGAGTTGCATGGGTCGGTTGTATTTTCCAAGTTGGATTTACGATCCGGTTACCATCAAATACGGGTAATACCGGAAGATGTGGAAAAAACAGCATTTAGGACTCACGATGGGCACTACGAATTTCTAGTTATGCCTTTTGGGTTAACAAATGCACCTTCAACCTTCCAAGGGTTAATGAA
This sequence comes from Juglans regia, assembly GCF_001411555.2. Lineage (NCBI taxonomy): Eukaryota > Viridiplantae > Streptophyta > Magnoliopsida > Fagales > Juglandaceae > Juglans > Juglans regia. The sequence goes on along the minus strand of NW_023364404.1, from coordinate 21,937 downwards.
CGATGTGTTTCGACCTTATTTGAGAAGGTTTGTACTAGTATTTTTCGATGATATACTTGTTTACAACAAGGGCTGGGAGGAACATTTGGGTCACTTAGAGAAGGTGTTGGAAGCATTACAGCAGCATGAGTTATTCGCTAAGTTATCAAAATGTCAGTTCGGGGTGCCCGAAATTGATTATTTGGGTCATGCGATAAGTGAAAAAGGAGTGGCAGCTGATGTTAAGAAAGTAGCAACTATGCTACAGTGGCCCAAACCAAAGAATGTAAAGTCATTGAGAGGTTTTTTGGGGCTTACTGGCTATTATCGTAAATTTATTAAGAATTATGGGGTGATAGCAGCTCCCCTTACTGATTTTCTAAAGAAAAATGCTTTTTTGTGGTCAACCGAGGCAATGGAAGCCTTTAACAACTTGAAGTCAACGGTTACACAGCCACCAGTTCTAAGACTTCCGGATTTCTCACAAACGTTCACTATTGAGTGTGACGCTAGTGGACGCGGAATGGGGGCAGTACTAATGCAGGCTGGACAGCCACTAGCTTACATGAGTAAGGCCTTAAAGGGAAAGGCATTACTACTCTCTACTTATGAAAAGGAGCTGTTGTCCTTAGTCACAACAGTGAGGAAGTGGAGGCCCTATTTGCTGGGCCAATCATTCGTAGTTAAAACCGACCAACAAGTTTTAAAGTTTTTATTGGAACAACGAGTTGGTACTGCAGCTCAACAAAAGTGGATCAGTAAATTGGTTGGTTATGATTTCTCTATCGTGTATAAGAAGGGAAAGGAGAACGTGGTGGCAGATGCCCTGTCACGGGTGGAGGATCAAAATGAGGATGTTGGGGCTGTTCTAGCTATGATATCATTTCGCACAGCTGATTGGGTAGAAGAATTAAAAGCCAGCTACACAGTTTCTGTCGAAATGCAGCAGTTAATGCAGAAATTACAGCATGACAGCGTTCCTCCAAAAGATTACCAATTACAGCAAAGGCTCTTACTCAAAAAGGGCAGGATTGTGATTGTGGCTGAATCAGCCTTCAAAAACAAGGTAATGCAGTATATACACGACAATCCAATGGCAGGACATTTCGGGTTTTTGAAAACATACCAAAGGGCTAAGAGAGATTTTTTTTGGAGTGGTATGAAGAAGGACATTAAGAGGATGGTAAGAGAGTGTGGGGTTTGTCAGGCTATTAAGTACGAGACTTCTTCCCCCGCTGGTCTCTTGCAACCCTTACCTATTCCGAAACAAGCATGGACGGACATTTCAATGGACTTTATTGAGGGATTGCCTAAATCCCAGGGATTCGATGTCATCTTAGTGGTGGTTGATCGTTTCACTAAGTTTGGCCATTTTATTCCACTGTCCCACCCATATACTGCTGCAACAGTGGCCAACTTATTCCTAAATCATGTCTTTAAGTTGCATGGTTTACCAAGAACTATTGTTTTAGACAGGGACCCGATCTTTGTGAGTTCATTTTGGAGAGCCTTCTTTGCACTACAAGGATCGACTCTCAATCACAGTTCAGCATATCATCCACAGTCTGATGGACAGACTGAGGCCTTAAACAAATGTTTAGAAAATTACTTAAGGTGTTACGCTGGAGTGAAACCCTAGAAGTGGGTGCAGTGGTTAGCAATGGCAGAGTGGTGGTACAATACATTATACCACACCTCCACAAAAATGACCCCATTCGAGGCCTTGTATGGTTGTGCGCCTCGGCCTCTTTTAGCTTATATACCAGGAACAACGGCAAACAACCAAGTTGACCAAACATTACAGAGTAGAGATAAGGTGTTACAAGTGCTTAAGGAGAACTTAGACAATGCAAGAAATCATATGAAAATTCAAGCAGATAAACATAGATCGGAGAGACACTTTGAGATTGGAGATTGGGTTTACCTAAAGCTTCAGTCTTACAGACAGAAATCAGTGGCTAATCGAAGAAACATGAAACTTTCTCCTCGGTTTTATGGCCCGTTCAAGGTATTGCAGAAGATGGGGGAGGTTGCTTATCGGCTGGACTTGCCGAAGGGGTCCAAGCTCCACCCCACCTTTCACGTGTCTTGCCTCAAGAAGAAGATTGGAGTCCAAACGCAACCTTTAGCCACTCTACCTCTCGTCGATACACAAGGCGAGGTCCAACCTGAACCCGAAGCTGTTGTTGAACGCCGAATGAAGCGACATGGGGATCACGTGATTACGGAAGTTTTAGTGAAGTGGGTGGGCACAACGGAGGAGAATAATACTTGGGAGAAGCTGTGGGAGTTGCAGCACCTTTACCCACACCTTGTGGGCAAGGTGCTGTGAAGAAGAGGGCAGTTGTCAAGAACCCTAGAGAACTGAGGAAGAGAATCGAAGCTAGGGGGTTCGGAAGTGTTACGTGGAGTTCAAGTGTTTGAGATGGATATACTCTGGACGGCGTCGTTGGAGGAAGCAGTAGAGTAATTGAATATCAAAGCTCACCGTTTCATGGGGAAGGAATTAATGTCGTTTTGAGAATTATAATTAGTATTGTCATTTTCAGTTTGATTGTGAAACGCACCGTTTGGGGGAGTGTCTTAAACGGTGCATTTTATGCTGTCATTTACATTCTGTTGTGAGAGGTGATTTTATCAAAGGGAGGAGTTTGTTAGAATGGAATATAGTCAGACAGTGGGGTAGTGGGAAGGGGTCCAGAATCTTGTAGTGGAACTTGTTGGAGGAAGGGAGACCTCGAATGCTCCCAGCGTGATAAACAGTTTATCCCTTTGAGGAATTTCATCATACACCTTGCCTGCGTTCATTTCTTTCTCATGTTCTTGATAGATTTTTATACATTCATCCATAATACAATCCGCATCTGTTTCATCGCTATTCTCACATTCTTACACCATTATTATTCATGAGATCCTCATTAGCCTAGAGTACTATAGGAAGAAGCTAACAAATCCCAGCCGGTACCTCAATTTCGGCCTGTACCAGCCTATATTTCGGCCGGTACTGACCGATATTTCGGCCTTCCATTTTTTTTTCATTTTTTCAAATTACAAACTTATTTTTTTACTTCCAATTCAGACTAGACTATTTATAATTTATATATATGTATTTATATATAATTTATTCATAAATAGGCTATTATTTTGGAATATAATTTATATATATAATTTATTTATATATCAACTATCTCGAAACGGTACAGAAACGATACTGGTATCGAAATATTTCGTTCCAGTACCTTGACTGGTACGGCTTTCGGTACGGTATTCAAAACATTGATAATAAAACATTCAACCACAAATTCAAACGAGCAAACAGTCGAACGGAACGATACATCGTTCGAACAGGACTGCATTATAAGAGGATTCAGCACCGCAAACGACTAAATAACTCAAATTTGTTGTAGTGTTAGAGCAGGTTTGGGGGGTGGGATGAGACACAAAATTTTCATCTCATCTCATCATTACACATTTTTCAAATCTCCATACAAAATATAATAAACAATTCAATTTTTTCAAATCTCAATTCAACTTTTTCAAATCTCAATACAATAATAATACTAAAACATAATATTTTAAATACTAAAACAAAACATAAAATTTTTATCTCACCCCCCAAACCTGCCCCGTCTCTCAAAAAATAGACTTTGGATGACCCAAAGTCTATTTTTTTGAGACAATTGTGACGACGGAAAAATTGACTTATGTTACACGAAAAATTGACTTGATCCAATCAAATTCGAGTGAACTTTGCGTGGAATTGGACTCTCATCGTTGGGAAGTTTCAGAATGTTGTCTGTGGATTTCTAACAAAGGAAAGCCCCCTTTTGCAATTTGAATAATTAAAGGCCAAGGACGGGGTCGAACCGATTTGTAGTCCAATACGAAAATCAAGGAAGACACCTAAAGAATTGTTACATATTGCTGCAAGTGAAAAGTACTCCTTTCAATAATCTTGTTACATTCATTATCACTCATTTTGCACTACATCGCTCGCTTTATTGATGGTCAGTACGTCTAATAATATTATAAGTACCCTAAAAAAAATAAAAAATTATGTCATTTGGGACAGAGCATATAAGAGAGAGACACGCAATGTTACAACATTAGAAAATATAAATAAATAATTAATGTTCTGTCCTATTTTTCCAAATAAATAAATACGTATATATAGTTTTTTTTTTTTTTTTAAGTAATGTTACATATAGTGAAATGCATAAATGACATATAGTCATTTTAAAAAATAGTGAGATCAACTATTAAAAAATTAATTTCTTTTCATATGAATCTCGTATTTATTTATTTTTTTTAAAATGATTACACGGTATTTATGTATTCACGATTGTAACTATTATTATTATTATTATTATTTATTTAGTGGTTTGTTAGCCATATCATGTAGGTCTTAGCTAGGATCGAATTCAAGACATAAATTATCATCAACTACTGCATAAACTACTTTTTATATTGAGGCTCCACTCGTTTTCACACCACATGTAGTTTCATATATAATTAATCACGTACGTACGGCAAAACCCAGACAGTACATAGAAATTAAACAAACCTAATACATCAATAGTTCAGTACTTAATTGGGATATCAAAACTTATGTCGGTAGCCTTCAGATTAGTCACATTTTTTCTCTTACTACCTGGACTCTTATGTATGGCAACAAAAACTGGGCTTAGTTTGAATTTGCCTGATCATGATGTTCGTTGAGTATATAGCTTCACATGTTGAAAATATGGAGTTAAAGAAAAAGAAGAAAATATATATATATAAATACATATATTTATAAAGTCTGCACTGTATTTATACTAGAATAGGAACTTAATAACAAATTAACAGAATATTAATTCTTATTAACAGAATAATAACAGAATTATTCCAACTAATTATTGCCCTTATGTTACACGCAAAGACGACTCCTTATAAAGAGTTGTTACATATTGCTGCATAGATGTGAATGAGACTGAAAAGTAGTTATACTCCTTTAATAATTGTTAGCCATATCATGTTAGTAGGTCCAAGGAGTTCATGCCCCACATGGTTTCAAACTACTTTATTTATGTTCCTGGGAAAATCTACTAGTATAAATATAAAAATAAATATCTAGAAGGTGAGATAAGCTCTTCATTACTTGGATTGCAATATTTGACTTACCTGGACTTAAGTTTGAATAACTTTTCCGGGGAACCCTTCCCAAATTTTATTGCCTCACTCACTAAATTACAACATCTCTATCTTTCATATACCTTTATAGTTGGAACCATTCCACAACAGTTAGGAAATCTCTCGGGATTGATTTCTCTTGATCTCAGATGGAATTTTGATCTGACAGAGGCACATAATCTTGATTGGTTAATTCATCTTCCATCCTTAACACATTTGGGCCTAAGCAGTGTTAACCTCAGCCAGGTAGTCAATTGGCCCAATAAGGTTATGATGCTCCCTTCTTTGAAATACTTGAGTCTACGTGATTGCAGTCTGATCTCCACAGTGACTCCTCGGTTTCTTTCCATCAATGCTAATTCCTCATCACAATTTCTATTTCTAGATCTTTCTTTCAATTATCTCACCAACTCAATATTTCCTTGGTTGTTCAACGCCACTAGAAGCCTTGTTGATCTTCACCTCAGTTATATTAATGACTTACAATGCTCCATTCTGGATACTTTTGGTAGCCTAAATTCTCTTTGAACACTAAATCTTGCTGGAAATCAACTTGTTGGTGGCATTCCAAAATCTTTTTTGGAATTTATGCACCTTAGAGTCATTGACTCTTTCAGATAACAATCTTAGTGGAAGTCTTAACGAATTTATCAGTAATGTGTCGGGTTGCTTGGTGGACTCCTTGCAGAAGTTTCAAATAAGGAACAATTCATTCACGGGGTCATTGCCTGAGAATATTAGAAACCTATCCAATCTTCAGACATTGGATGTTGCTAAGAATTCCCTTGCAGGGGTGATCACTGAAGCCCATTTTTCAAATCTCATCAAACTGAAAGCATTATATTTAGGGTTAAATCCTTTGGTTTTGAGATTCAGCTACAATTGGGTTCCACCATTCCAACTAGATGTTATTTATTTGAGCTCTTGCAGATTGGGATCAGCTTTCCCAAAGTGGCTTAAAAGTCAAATGAATTATTATGACCTTGATATTTCTTATGCTGGAATTTCTGACATTATCCCTGCTTGGTTTTAGGACTTCCCTCCCATGTTATACAATTTAGATATATCTAACAACCAATTGCATGGGAACTTGCCTGACTTGTCATCATCCAGACTTGGTGAGTTTGCTAGTATAGATTTAAGCGCCAACTGTTTTGACGGTTCAATACCACCTTTTCCATCGAATATGTTAATAGACCTATCAAATAATAGGTTTTCAGGGCCAATTTCCTTCCTATGTAAACTCAATACTCCAATGTTATTGGATTCTTTAAACCTCTCAAACAATACATTGTCTGGAGAGCTTCCAGATTGCTGGACGTATACTCGTGACTTGGTTGTTCTTAATTTGGCCAACAACAATTTCTAGGGAAAATACCAAACTCAATGGGCTCCCTAGTCTTGATTCAACTTTTGCATTTAAGCAACAATAGATTTGTTGGAATGCCGATGTCCTTTTAGAATTGTAGCGAGTTGATAACCATTGACTTGGAAGCAAATAACTTGGCCGAAATGGTACCTCCATGGATTGGTAATAGTCTACCAAATTTGGTTATTCTTAACTTACGATCTAATCAGCTTTATGGAAGGTTGCCTTTAAGCATATGTCGTCTATCACATATTCAAATCTTTGACCTTTCTTTGAACAAGATCGAGGGAACTATTCCATAATGTATCTACAATTTGACCGCAATGTCTCGTACAAAGAGTACAATTTCTGCCATATACACGGATAATGGAAAAATATATACTTATGCAGACTATGCATACTTGGTATGGAAAGGAAGAGAGTTAATGTTCAAAAATTCCTTGAGACTTGTGAAGATGATTGATCTTTCAAATAACAAATTACATGGAGAGATTCCAGAAGGAATTACTAATCTTACAGAACTAGTTGCCTTGAATTTATCAAGAAACAACTTATCTGAATTAATCACTCTGAAGATCGGTTTGTGAGAAAGTTGGAGTCTCTTGATTTATCTAGAAACCAACTTTATGGTGAAATCCCAATGAGCATTTCCAACTTAAATTTTCTTAGTTAATTGGACTTGTCCACCAACAGCTTATCAGGAAAAATCCCAACAGGAACTCAAATACAGAGCCTCGATGCTTCTGCATTTTTGGGAAATCTTAAACTATGTGGCTCTCCACTTCCAAACAAATGTCTAGAAGATCTTCATCCAAATTACATTAACAACCAGGGTCACAAGAAGGAAAATGATGATGATGGATTTATTACTAAAGGATTTTATGTTGCTGCAAGTCTCGGATTCATTGTTGGATTTTGGGGGGTGTGTTGCATTTCAGTGCTAAACATACGGTATATAATGAAGCGTCTCACTTCCAATGCTCGAATGATATTAGCATAGGCTACATGTGGCAGCAGCTCTATGTATGCTCAGTTTGCAGTAAAGTTCAACTTTAAGGTAAAAGTCTTCTTCTTGTATTTTGTATTCATATTCATAAATTAGCCAGTGATATACTTCACCACATATAGTATGAATATATATTACTATATATATATTCTATGTTATTATATTATAGTATGAATATATAATTGTTAGCATGACGTTATAGCATGACTTAATTGCATCCCTTGAATTGAATTATCTGCAATTAAAAATCTCATAAACCTTGGATTATATAGGAAATATTAGTTTTTACATATTGATCTTATGTAGAATTTGGCTTTAGTAAGTCGGTTCATGAGGTACATAGTATATATGTTTAATGGTTCATCGATCGTCTCTTATGCAAAAATATTATTTTAATCCCCTCTTTTTATTTGTCCGTTTTGGCAGTGTGGATGCTTATCATGATGAGCTGATTTTAATTTGTAGTTTAATTTTTTAATATGCTTTTGAATAATGTTGTTTTACTATTCAAAACTAATATTTGTTCATTTACAGTGATTCAGCTAGCAAGAGACAGCTACATCATTTCAATGGATAGCCACTTTTTATATTCTATAATTGATCAATCCTGCATGTTAGTTATGGTTTGACACTTCGATTATAAAACACGTGGATTTTGTTGACGTTCTATATATATATATATATATATATATCAGTCTATCCCCAAAATTAAATCTAACCCTGTTTTAATGAAGAAATTATAAAAAGTGAAGAGTATTAGTCTTACTCGAAGCTGAGATTTGCTTCAATTAATATAAATATTGTATCAATCTTCGTGATTAATTAATCATATCCATCGATCCCAAGAAGACAAATTAACATGAAATATTTTTCATTAAATATATTCTCTTGATTTCTCTACAAACTAACTAAATATAATATCATCTATTTTTCAGCATTAAAGAAGGAAAGCTCTTATCTATATTTGGTTAGAAAAATAAATTCATCATCCTTTCAATTATTATCCTCTAAACATCTCATGATGTATCATTAAATGATATCAATATATATCATGTGTAATTGAAGATGAAAAAAAAAACATATAAGATGAACAACACTTCTTTTCAACTTCATATACTGATCAAAGATTGTGGTGGCCTTAGCCCTAGGGTGATTCATTAAAACTGGATGTACCAGTATTCAGCACATGCACACCCCTGTTTTCCCACATTCAAGGCCCAAGACTTGGTTCATTTAAGAACCGGTTGTTAAAGGATATACCCAATTAATTCGGTTTATATAGATTAAACAAGCTAGTTCGGTTGACCAAACTTTGCTTTTCTCCTTCTATTGATTGTCTTTCGAGAAAAGTAGAAACTATGGACATGCTTAGTTATGGAAAGTTCAAAGAATATTTGAGGATTTTGATAATTATTTTAGATTGGGTTTTTGAAAATGAAAGAAAATTTTAAATTATTTTTAAAAATAATTTTTGTAATGAAATTTGTGAAACTCTATAGGAAAAGTTGAAAACTTGTTTGAGCATAGTTTTTTAAGAATTTTTTTTGTCGAAATTTTTAACAGTTGCATTGACTTTTGTGTTGGATAATGTTCAGGTAAAAGGTTTGAAAAATAAATGGTTCTAACCTAACACAACACCTAGAAGGGGTGAATAGGCCCCTTCTAGGTGTTTTCAATTTTATTACACGATTTAAAAATGTTGTCAAACAAAAATCAGTCACTGAAAAAAAATCATAGAAAAATAACCAACATAGAAATTTGGTCACGAAATAGAAACTCAAATGAAGAACATGTTCTAAATCTAAAATCACTCCAAGTGTAAGTCACCACCTAAAATTCACTACAGAAATTTAATTTGTTACAACCAATTTAGAAATGCTCACAAAACCCTTGTAGTAGCTAAATTTGGCTTGCAACGTCACTAGTGACCCACTCAATCTCTGCATGCATGCAGCTCCGAAACTCTAGCCTTTCTATAGCTTTGCCACAAGAACCTTTCTATCTTTGCTTCAATGGAAACTTTGGAATCCCTTCTGGCCAAAGAACATTCACACAAACTGATGTAGCAGTAGTTGACCTCAACCACAATCGGATGGGGATCTGATTTCAAGAGAAAACTAAAGTATATGGAATGAGATATTTTTCTCTCTTTCTTAGCTCTCTATTTGCTCTGTACGTGTCTGCCCTATGAAGGAACAAACAAGTTTCCTTTTATAGCCACAATGGGACATAGCGCCGAAACCCTAGTCAAAGTCATATTTTTTAACATTCGTGAATGTCAAGCACACGTTGTATCCAAGTTTCAACTCGAGGCATGAGTTGAGTGCATGTTGCAAGAACTTTCTATCTAGGTTACCACTCGAGCGTCATGTCAAGCGGGTATCGAGCAAACTCTTTGTGTGAGCTTCACTCAAGCTTTATGTCGAGCGGATATCAAGCGAACTCTCTATATGAGCTTTCGCTCGAGCGCCAAGTCGAGCGAGTGTCAAGCGAATTCTCTGTATAAGCTCTGCTCGAGCGCAGGTCGAGTGAACTTTTTGTATGAAGCTTAGCTCAAGCCATGTTGAGCTAATTTCAATCCCTTGTCATTTTACCAGTTTTCTTCAGCCACTCAACACTAAACAAGTTACAACACAATTTAACACGTGTTGTCATATGAAATATGCCAACACACTCATTTCACATTAACAATATCTCCCGTTGGCATTTTTGTGAAAAAACCTCTAACCTATACATGAACCTAATCCTGACAGATCTCATGCAGGATTGCCAAGTACAGGTACAATCTCTGAATAAGTTGAAATATTTTTATAATCACTTAACAAACAGGTAAACGCACCAAAAACATAGAGATACAAGAAATATTCTCACATGTTTCATCAATGCCTGCTAATAAATCAAAAAACAAGAATTCAAGCATAGACATGACAAATACATTTTTTTATCATGGAAATCATCATTAAGAAACAATCAAACATTGAGTTTAATCAAGGACTACAGTAGCATAAAAAATTGTTTCACAAAAAAAAAAAAAACCTTCAAAATTTTCCCTTTATTTCCAAGCTACTGCGCCTGAATGTATCCAATCCTACTCCCCCTACATATATGTCACTCCCCCTTTTTGTCACGAAACAACAAAGGGCTCTCGCAGTCAATTCTCACCATCCTCTTTAGTTGAGGCAGCTAGGAGCTCATGTATGTCGTTGAAGCGTCATGTTACTAGCTATTGGAGGCTATCTATGCGAGCATGCAGATCATCAAATCGAGGATCCATGTGATCAAGATGAGCATTCATGCAAATCAAGTGATCAAACACCATCTGAATGGTTCGGTTAGTAGAATCTGGTGTAGAAGTGAATGGTGCTGAGCTAAATGGAGCAGATTTGGATGGATGTGAGCGGTTTGAATCAATAGTCTCACAAGTTAATGTATAATGGGTGACAATGGGGGCAGTGACACGCTAGATCATTTTCCCTTTGTGGTATGAGATGGTAACATGTAGTGTTCTATTGGCACACACTTATGCTGAGCACTTATCCATGTGGTTATGCAGCTAGGGGAAAAGTTCTCTAAACCTCCAGTTGAAGACGACTTCTATACTAAAACAAGATCCATGTTGTATAACCTTGGCCTCCAGAATTTTGAGAAGAATTTCAAGAAAGGCTTGTTAACAGATAGCACATTACCTCTGCTCACTGACAGGAAAACAAGAAAACAAGTTACATTCTAATGTGCAATATCAACCAGCAACTATATAAGCTCGTTAATTTGTAGCATATGCTGTAACTTGTCTCTGCATGAACATAAATCTATCACTCAACTGTACGTACTTGTAGAAGATTTCGCTTCCTCTTCAAGATCTCATGTGATTATTGCCATATTCGTCATCTTCATCAATCTTGATTTGTTCTTTCTTTTCTGCATGCTAATTCGTATAATATCGGAGTGGCGGGAGGCCGCCAAATTCGATTAACTCAATGTCCTCAACCAGATGTTTGAAGTGCAAGCTTATTTAACTGGGAGTTTTGGGAGGAATCAATAAAGAAATTTTTTCCCATAGTTCTTCTTTCCCAAGGTACTCCGAGTACATTGCAAGAGAGTTCTCGAAAACTTTATTCTCCTCCCAGGTCCATTCACACGGTTCTGAGATATTTTTCCAGCCAAATTCAATTGGAGCCAAACGATCAACAGAGGATGCAGGTCAATTTGAGGTTGGAAGCGACGGCTGATTTGCATATATATATATATATATATATATATATATAAGTATTCACGTTGAGTTGAATCCACCCACCAACACAGCAGGAAAGTTCAATTCACACAAGGCATGTCGTGAGATCTAAAAGATTTCCAGAAATATTTGATACGAATTAAGAAACCTAATGACGCAAAAGGAAGTTGCAAAATACTGTACATTAACCCTTGACCTAAATCAGAAATATTGAGTGAATGCTTTTAATGTGACCCCTCATCACCTTTGTCCCCAAGCTATAAATCTCAAAATAAAACAGTTGAAAAATTCATATTACGTGCTTCTGATCTGTTAGAACCCTTGAAATTGTGATAGTAACTCATGAGATCTTACTTTGATTTCCACAAGAATATTTAAAGAGCAACACACCAACAAAGCTTGAGATTTTACCAAACGTATATCCAGAAAAATTCAGGTCCTAATTAGGAACGGCAACAAATTAGGTTGTATGATTACTCAGGCCGCATGCGCTTGTCCCTGCATGTTCTTGATCATGAATGTTAGCCCCTTCTTTTCAGCTAAGTAATTTTTTTTTTTAAGCAGCATATATGATGGATGTATTAATTAAACCTTCTTAGCATAATTGGATAACAATAAATCGACAGATAATGCTAAGCACTGGTGCAGGTAGAAAATACATTTTCACTACTGCAAATTCCCTATATTGGTGATTCATTAGTAAAGCTGCCTCCTAAGTGTAGAAGGTGTCAAGTTGATTCAAGGGAGAGTCCCAAGTTCGATTCCACTGGGACTATGGTGGTCAGAAAATCACTTCAGTTTTAAAATGCTTGATGATGCTTTTGATTTCAGAAAATGGTGTAAATGTGCTATGTAACAATTAGATGTGTAAATCTGATCTAGACTTCAAAACGAAGTAATTAGTCTTATATGTACTCAAAGGAATGAAATGTAGCAAATGTGAAGTATGCTAAATACAAATATACCAACTCAGATTTCTTAGGATGTTTGTAGAGTAGAAGAAAACGTCAAAAAAAAGAACAATGGCGGAAAATCAAATATGTGTGCAATTTTTGGTATCTAAGGGACAAAAGATCAAACACCTAAGCTACGGGTTCACTTTTCATGGATTGTGCTCAAATAAATTTTGATTCCCTAACCCCTTCAAATACTTTCTTTGTCGAGAGATAAGCACTCGAAAGATTCAACCATAAACGTAAATTCAATCAACACTAAAACCTCTACTGAATTGTTAAACAGTTTTGGAATAAACATAACAACCATGTATTCTCATTGCAACCCAAGCATTCATTTTGCCTCTTGTCAACAATAAATCAAGGGTCGAAGGAAGAACCCATGTTGATTCTTTTTGTAAACTGATTTACAATCCCTTAGACTATGAAATTAAACCAAAGGAAATTCAACTTATAGAAACCACAACCCAATCCAAGTTATGGTCGAGCTTAGGCACGGAAATTAGTTTTGCATAACGAAAACATAAAGTTCTTTAACTAATGCATAAGATTTTAACATAAAAAAAAAAGAAATGGAAAAGAAGAATGGACGAGGTTATGCTCTCTTGGAATTTATGCCCCAGCCGAGTATATCCCCAATCTCATCTTTCCTTCCTCTTTTCTGTTTTTCTCCCGTCAGCCTTGATGTGTGTGAATATTCCTCAATCTCCTTCCCACTCAGCTCCAAGTCCCTTTCGGTTACAGCCCTTTCCATTCCAGCCGAGGCCTCCCTGTGGCAGGGTAGGTGTAAATTAGTGATGGTGTAAGGTTAGAAACATATTTGGGTATTTAGAAGAAAAATTCTATACAGAAGTCCACATTCCTGCACACCACTTAAAAACATACAATTTTACTCGTTTACCCTCATATTTTATAGCTGGGGGCTCTTGCTGGGACTGTAGCATGTATTTATATGTGTTTTTTTTAAAGTTATTTTTTATATAAATTTTTTTAATATTTTTAAAAAATAAAATAAATTTAGAACATCATTAAAAATACTTTCTCAATCAAGAAGTAAAAAAAAAAATTATTAAAAAATATTTCTTTAATCACGAAGTAAAATAAAAAATTATAAAAAAATATTTTATATTTTACTTCATAATTAAGAAAATATTATTTAATAATATAATGAATTTTTTTATTTTTTTAAAATATTAAAAATTATTAAAAAAATCTATATAAAAAAAATTAAAAAATACACATAACAAAATACACTAAAGCTCTAGCAGGAGCCCAGCATTTTCCATTCTAGAAACCTGTTGTTTTATCACACGATGGAAGTAGGAAGTCATGTGGGCTCAATTATCACTTATCGTTTACCAGAGGGGTCTAACACACTTAAAAATTTAAAAGTTAAAATAGATAAAAGACCCAAAATGCTATCAGACTTGAGTTTAAGCAATTATCTCTATTCTAATGTATAATAATCACAATGCCTAATTATACATTATTATCATCTCATCACACCCACCAGTTAGTCTTTTGCCAGTCTCTAACAAATTGAGCCATTGGAAGAAAAACAAAAAAGTTAACTTCCTTCCAAAGTTACCGAAATAAAAAAATCTATGCCAAAACTAGAGATTTTCAAAAGCATGGGTATTAAAGTTGAGATAGATCAGATTACAGCTCTTCACAGAAGCTGATGAAATACTCAAGCACTTGAATAGAGGAAATGTGTAAAAATGCTGCAGCTCACTAAGTGTAATAAGTGGGTGGCAAGAATACCAAAGTTGGCTATCAAATTTTATTAAGCACTCCCAATATCAATAGCTTAATCAAGAAGAATCAAAATTGATCTTGCTCGAATTCAAAACCATTGCAATGGTGACTTTCACGCTATCACACTTTAAGAGTTTTTTTTTCCTTTTTAAACCCCGGTGATAAGCAGCCTTTTCCAAAGCACCCTAAACTTTTCTTGATCTCTGGTTTGTCCATTTTCTCAAGTGTTTTGCTCATTTTCAATCAAGAGATGCATTGGTTGCTCTCTTCTTCTTTTTTTTTTTTTTTTTATTAAACCATTAAGATATGGTTTATTAGAGCTCCTATTAGCTGCAATATTGGGCTAGACTTAGTAAAATAAGAAGGCAACCAGGTGTCCTAGATTGTGTGTGGTTGAGTTTAGCAACCAGAAACTTAATCAAACATTTCTCTTGCTCGAGTGATAGATTATTTGATGAACTTCTATGTTAAGCTACACCTAAGCTATTGGAACTTAATATAACCCATGATCTAAACAACCATTTCTCAAGCTTAGAATTTTGAAGACAGTTATTGCACAGTTCAGTCAAGCATCTTTAAAAACCAAAGAAACACCATGGGAACTCTTAGAAATAGATTTTCTCTACCAGCCCCAGCTTAAATTTAGCATTGTCCTCAATGAGTAAAGAATAACTGAATAGGGACAAGGTAGTTCCGGCCTGGGGGGGGTAATTATCTTAATCTGAATGGTTATGACAATAAGAAAAGAAAGAGAGAAAGGTGGAACTGAACCTGCAAAACAAAAAAGCAAGAAAGAAAGAGAAAAAAAAAAGCAGAAAAGAAAGCATCAAGCAAAGTAAGGAGCTAGGTGGTTGTAGTGTAGATAGGATCATGCAAAGGGATGGTGGTGTCTTCGGGTGAAACGTTTCCCAGAGAAGGTTTGAGTTTTTGGCCATTGACTCTAAAAATATTTTCATTTTGAGGGTTTACAACCTCAATAGCACCATGAGGAAAAATTATTTTTATCACATAAAGGCCACTCTACCGAAATCTCAATTTACCAGGGAACAAATGAAGTCTAGAATTATAGAGTAGGACTTGCTGATTAGGCTCAAAAGACTTTTTGAGAATACTCCTATCATGCAAAACCTTCATATGTTCCTTGGTCAACTTAGAATTCTTATAGGTATCCCTCCTTAACTCATCTAATTCAAAAAGCTGAAACTTCCTCAAAGATCCAGCCTGATCCGTGTCAAAATTAAACTTTTTTATTGCCCAATATGCTTTGTGTTCCAGTTCAACAGGTTGATGGCATGCCTCACCATAAACCAGCCTATAGGGAGACATGCCAAGGATGGTTTTATAAGAAGTTCTATAGGCCCACAAAGCATCAGACAACCTTAATAATCAATCTTTTCTATTTGGATTGATTGCTTTTTCAAGGGTTTGATTAATTTCTTTGTTTGCCAACTTAGCTTGGCCATTTGTTTGGGGATGGTAAGAGGTGGACACCTTATGATGGATCCCATACTTTTTCAGGAGGATATCCAATGATTTATTACAAAAATGGGTTCCATTATCATTGATGATAGCTTTTGGCATGCCAAACCTAGCTACAATGTTTTCTTTTAGGAACTTAAGCACCACTTGATGACCATTTCCTTTGCATAGAATAGCTTCTACCCAATTAGAAACATAATCTACTGCAACTAGAATGTACAAATACCCAAAAGATGAAAGAAATGTCCCATGAAGTCAAGCCCCCAACAGTAAAAAATCTCAAGAACTAAAACTGGTTGTAGTGGCATCATATTTCTCCTAGTGATTCCACCCAATCTCTGACATGGTTCACACACTCTACAGAAATTGTAAGAATCCTTAAACATGTGTGGCCAATATAACCCAGATTGTAGGATTTTAGCCACTGTTTTTTTGGTAGAAAAGTGTCCACCACAAGCTTCAGTATGGCAGATAGTAAGAACAGAGGGTATATCAATGTTTGAGACACATTTACGGATAATTTGATCAAAATAGTACTTAAACAAATATGGATGATCATAAAAGAAATACTTAACCTCTATTTTGAATTGCTTTAAATTCGGAGCAGTCTAATAGAGGGTTATTTTGCCTGTCACCAGGAAATTCACAATGTCAACAAACCAAGGGGCTGACTCAACTGAAAGTATATGCGCATCAGAAAAAGAATCAGATATGCGAATGTGTGGTTCCATTTCTATAAATGTAAGTCTGGAAAGGTGATCCACCACCATATTCTCCACCCTCTTTTTGTCTTTGATGGTGATATTGAACTCTTGGAGGAGTAGTATCCATCTGATCAACCTTGGTTTGGCATCCTTCTAGGTCAATAAGTATTTTAAAACTACATGGTCAGTGAAAATAACTGCAGGAGATCCAAGGATATAAGCTCGAAATTTATCTAAAGCAAAAACAATTGCAAGGAATTCCTTCTCTGTGGTGGAGTAATTATTTTGGGCACCATTTAAAGTTTTGCTAGCATAGTAAATGACATAGAGAAGCTTGTTTCTACGCTGCCCAAACAACTACTATGGCAAAGTCACTAGAATCACACATGATTTCAAAAGGGAGGGACTAATCAAGGGGTTGCGTGATGAGAGCTGTAGTGAACATGATTTTTAATTAATCAAATGCATCTTGATGTTCTGGGGTCCATTAAAAAACAGTTTCATGCATGAGCAACTTACATAGGGGTTTGGAAATGGAATTAAAGTTCTTTATGAACCTCCTATAAAAACCAACATGCCCTAAAAATGACCTAATGTCTTTCACTGCCTTGGGTGTAGGGAGTTTAGATATCAAGTCAATTTTTGATTTGATGACCTCAATGCCTTTAGATGACACTATATGCCCAAGAGTTACACCCTACTGAACCATAAAATGACATTTTTTCCAGTTAAGTAGCAGGTTCTTCTCTTCACACCTGGTTAAAACAACTTGGAAGTTAGTTAAGCAATTCTCAAAAGTACTTCCAAATAAAGAGAAATCATACATGAACATCTCTAAACTATTCTCAATTAAATCACTGAAAATATTGAGCATGCATTTTTGGAAGGTGGCTGGAGCATTCGTTCATAACAGTTAATATGAAATGCATCCTAGTATGCAACTACCAGTATGAAATAATCATAGCGAAATAAGGCTGATTAGTTATAACTCGTGCCATAATGAACTAAAACATCCCAGTAGCATTAATAACCATCATAAGTTCAAATTTAAGGATAGAATTTGCTTAATAGTAAATACTTAATCTAAGTTACATGGTTAGATCAATTATTTCATACACTCTGAAGAATGAAGAAACAATACTTATGAGCATCAAAATTATATCTAGTCTTCGCTCATTGTCCAGCTCCTCTTCAACCATCTATATCCAGCGGTCCTTCACGTTCTTCCTTTACTAGTTCTGACACAACTTCTATCATTCTGAGGGGAATGATAGTGGATCCACAAAGGTGAGATTTACTTGAAATCTTAGTAAGTTAAATAACCAACTTGCACAGAGATAAGATATGCATGATTCATGATAAACATGAGATGCATGCAATGATATGCAGGAAAAAAAAATCCATATTTGTCTACCATCCAGGTTCCTCAACAATTTCAGATTTCATCCCGCATGCAATGATATGCGGGGCGTATTTTCTAGCTGTTACATCCTTGATTGTTGCCAGATTTGCTACTCGTGTGATCTTCAGCATGATTTGAGAAATCATCTTTTATATGCCCCGCAAGATGGAGTTGCCATCAGTTACTCCAATCATGTTTCTAAGAATCTCTGTGCGCTGACGTGACAAGGATTTGGCTAATAGATCAGCAAGCTAATCTTGTGTGTTAACATGATGAACATTTAGTGTACCCTTTTGCACGATGTCGCGGACAAAATGTAAGTCAATCTGAATGTGCTTCATCCTTGAATGTTGGACTGTGTTGAAACTCAATTGTGTTGCTGCCAAATTAGTACATAACAGTTTTGGAGAAGCTGAAATGGAGAAGCCGAGTTTAGAAAAAAGTACTAAGAGCCATAATGGATCAGAAGCAGCATTTGCAAGTGCTTTATATTCAGCTTCAGTTGATGATCGTGCAACAACCCTTTTATTTTTTTGAATTCCAAGATATGAGATTAGAACCAAGAAAGCTTATGTATGCTAAAGTGGATTTTCGATCATCAAAGTTACCTGCCCAATCGACATTGGAATATGTGGTAAGGTTGGAGGTTGAGCTTTTTTGAATATGAATCCCATGGAAAATGGTATGCTTCAAGTATCGAAATAACCTTTTTGCAGCTGTCCAATGAGTTGTTGTTGGCTTATGCATAAACTGGGACAATTTATTTACCACAAAAGAGATGTCCAGGCATGTGAGTGACAAGTATTGCAAGGTACCAATGACACTTCTGAATTTTGTGCTATCAACCAAAGATGTGCCATCAATTAGCTTGAGAGCAGTGCTTGTGGACAGCAGAGTGCTAACATCTTTTGCGCCATGGATGTTAGTCTTTGTCAATAGGTTTCTAATATATTTGTGTTGTGACAAGAAGTGACCTTTTGTAGTTGGAATAACTTCTATACCCAAGAAAAAATGTAGCTGGCCCATGTCTTTTAAAGAGAACCGATTGCCAAGTTGGTCAATGATTGATGAAACGAAAGTGGAATCATTTCCTGTGATAGCCAAATCATCCACATACACCAAGAAGTAGCAGGTGACAAATTGGGTTTTATAGATGAACAATGAAGAATCTGCTCTGAAGTTCTCAAAACCAAAATCTAGAATTGCACCTTTTAGAGCTGAATACGATGGTCTTGGAGCCGGTTTGAGGTCATAAATTGCTTTATTTAACCGACAAACATGATTAGGTTTTGTGTCATCTTTGAAACCCAGAGGTTGAACCATGTATAAGTCCTCAGTCAACTTACCATGTAGAAATGCATTGTTGACATCAAGTTGTCTCAATAACCACCCTTGTGTCAGAGCAATTGTTAAAACAGTCCTAATAGTAGTCGGTTTCACAACCAGACTAAATGTTTCCTCGTAGTCCAAACCAGGTCATTGATTGAGGTCTTTTGCAACAAGCCTCGTTTTAAAACGATCACATCACCTTTTCTCTGAACCCGAAACACCCATTTACAGCCTATGGGGTTATAGTTTTTAGGTGGAGGAACTAATGTCTATGTGCCGTGTCTCATTAGAGCTATGAGCTCCTCAGACATGGCCTGTCTCAAGTGAGGTTCAAGGAATGCTTGACTCACACAACTAGGTTCAATGGAAGGCGGAATAGGATGTTTGGTGACTGCATGAAATTGCTTAGGTTTGTAAATTTGGTTCATTGACCTAGTGACCATGGAGTGTTCTTTGTGGCTGGGAAACATTCGGAGCAATAAACACAGAAGGTGAAAATTGTGTTGAATTGGGAACTTCTATGTGGGAATGTAGTGGAGGATTTTCCATGGAGGCTAAAACTTGTGAGAAACCAAAACATTTTGTGTGGGTTTGCAGATGATTTTCTCTGTGTGTGGAGTGTGAGAAGCCCTCATCGGGACACAAGAGATTGGGGTTAGAATATGGAGAATTTAATTGCAAATGTCGAGAAGCAAAAGAGGGGAGATCAAAGGAGTTACCTGAAGGTGATGCAGAAGTGGTGGCACGATCTGAGGTCACTAGCATTGGTCGCAGTGGAGTCAGCACACAAATGGTTGGAGCAATAGTCCAAGACGACGAAGGAACTTGTTTACGCACAAAGGAAAGGGTCTGCATTGGTTTTGGGCTTCGTTGAATGTAACGTGGCGAGAGCGATAGAGTCTGTTTGTGGAGAGATCTAAACACTTGTAAGCATTGTGAGTTTGAGAATAGCCTACAAATAGACACATGATGGCTTTTGGTTGAAACTTATTTGTGTTGTAAGGTTTGGTAAGGGGAAAACAGAGACAGCCAAATTTTTTTAATTTGAGGTAATTTGGGATTTGATGGAATAAGGCTTCAAATGGAGTTTTGTTTTGTAACAAGGGAGTGGGTTGCCGGTTAATTAGGTAGGCTACTGTGGAGAAGGCATGAGACCAATAAGATAGTGGTAGGGAAGCGTCATGTAAAAGTGTGAGCCCTATTTCCACTAAGTGATGATGATGACGCTCGAAGACACCATTTTGCTGAGGTGCATGAGAAGCGGTGGTATAGTGGCTAATTCCATGTACAAAGAGATATTGTTTAACAGCAACAAATTCACCACCATTATCCGAGTAAAGACTTTTGATTTTTGTTTGAAATTTCGTTTCAATGAGGTGTTTAAATTGAGGAAAAATGCTGCTTACACCGGATTTTGTTGCCATGGGGTAAAACCAAATGTATTTGGTAAAATAATCAACCAAAATCAAATAAAATCGTGAGCCTTCAAGACCAACCGTGTTAGAGGGACTCCTAACATCAGTGTAAATTAGATCAAGTGGTGCATGACTTTGAAGACTAGTTAGACGAAATGGTTGTTTATGAGCTTTATAGATTGAACAAGATGTTCAAAGATGATACACTTGCTCTTTAATTTTTATGGGAAGCGAAAAGGAATTAACAAGTTGCTGAACAATTTTTTGAGACGAATCTCCTAGACGTTTGTGCCACCCATCGAGTGACGTTCGTTCATGCACATTTGCAACCATTTTTGGAGAGGATACCAGTGAGTCTGGAAGTGTGTAGACACCATTTTCACATGCACATTTTAGTAGAACCGCGCACGTGATTTGATACTTAACAAGAAAAAATGAGGGATGAAATTCAACAAAAACGTTATTTTGGGTAGTGAAATGATGAATAGAGATAAGATTTTTTCATATACTGGGAACACAAAGTGTATCATTTAAATGAAAAGTGCGGGTGGGTGAATGAAATACCAATGAACCAATATGTGAGACACGCAAACCTAATCCGTCACCAATGACAACCTCATCGGTTCCATTATATTCTAAATGGATTGATAAATTTGCAAGATCGCCGGTGATATTGTGAGAGGCGGCTGAGTCAATAAGCCATTTAGTGTCCTTGGCTTGCGAGGTAGAAGCACAGTTAACTGTTGCCTCAGAGAAATTCAACCACGGGCAATACTAGGCAATATGGCCTAATTGATCACATATTTGACACTTGGGTTGATACCTACGCTGGCCATTGGGCTTGTTGGCCTTTTTGTTGTCTTGTGGGCCTCCATTGTTGCAGTTTTGGGCCGAAGAGCCATTAGACTTGGACTGGCCTCCTTCGCTTGATTTGTTGAAGCCTCTGGAGCCATTTCCTCCTCCAGAAGAATTGGGAAAGGACCTGCGATTTGAGAAATTCGCCATAGCGATGAGCTGCTACGTGGTGGCATCAAGACGACGCAAATAGCCTTCACGACTCACAAGGAGATCATGAAGCTTCTCAAAGGACAGCGGGTGTTCCCTTGCTCGGATGGGTGCAGCAATTTCTTAGAAATTTGG
>NW_023364403.1:0-223 GCF_001411555.2 Juglans regia | reverse complement strand
GGCTTTGGCATTAAATGGCGTACTTGGATCCAATACTGTATTTCTACGACCTGTTTTTCTGTATTGGTGAATGGAACATCAAAAGGCTTTTTCAAAAGCTCCCGCGGATTGCGACAAGGGGATCCCCTCTCTCCACTTCTTTTTGTTTTTGTGATGGAAGCTTTTAGTAAGATGATTGCAGGGGCAGTGGCGGGGGGGTTTTTTTTAGGGTTTTCCGTTGGTG
>NW_023364402.1:0-223 GCF_001411555.2 Juglans regia | reverse complement strand
TCAGGATATGGCTCTTCCACTGCATACACGAAAACGAGGGAGGGAAGGAGCCACGTCGGACACTGCCCGTATCGGAGCTCGTACTGTTATGGTAGAGAGAGAGGCCTTAATTAATGAGTTCGACGAACTCTGTTGGCAGCAGACGAACCTAAGAGATGTTTTCCTCAGTAGAGGCTGGGGAAATATCTGCACATTGAGGGGGAAGGTATACCCCTCAATGGTT
>NW_023364401.1:0-223 GCF_001411555.2 Juglans regia | reverse complement strand
CGATCCTCGTGCATGGCATCCTTGAGGTGTGAGTGTGGCATGGTGTTTGGTGCTTCTTAGCACTAGATTCCTACGCGTGCTCTCGGCCGACGATGTGTTGTTTGCTGGTTTGGCTTGGCTCCCAAGGGGTTGAGACCTCAACAACTGTCCCGATTGTTACTATTTTCTCTTCTCTTATTTCCCATGCCTAGCGGGGCAGGCTCGACACCACACAATGCTTCCA
>NW_023364400.1:0-223 GCF_001411555.2 Juglans regia | reverse complement strand
GGCAATGGACCAACATAGTGTTCATTAATATTTGCTAGGAATATTGAATTTATCCTTAAAAAGTTTACATAAAACTTATATGATAAATATGTTGAATGATATAATTATGAGAGACATAGTGGTCATGAAGTTTTACTTCATTTCTAGGAGAACTTAATTGACTTGCTCTGTTGCTTTTTTTATTATATCAATGAAGTGTTGGGGGGGGGGGGGGGGGGTTGGG
>NW_023364399.1:0-223 GCF_001411555.2 Juglans regia | reverse complement strand
AAGTACAGTCAACAGGTTGCGAATGGGGCCTAATTAGCTGGTCACCGGAGCGCGCTAGGCACTAACGCCGATGGTGCCACACATTACGTTACGTGTGTCCACAGTAAGTGTGGCACAAACAAATAAGTCATGGGGCCACAACAACTGTGGAGCATACACTACGTGAGACACAGCAATTGTGACACGTAGAATACGTGGGGCCACAACAACTGTGGAGTACGTA
>NW_023364398.1:0-223 GCF_001411555.2 Juglans regia | reverse complement strand
ACCCGTTGAAGAACCCGTCTCAAGAACCCAGATTACAAAGGAGGAATACCACAAAGGTTGTGATTTACCTTTGATAAGTTCAAAAGTTCAATTAAGAACAAGAGGAGTAAAACTCAACTCACAATAAATAAATTCATCAAATTTTATAAACTTCATAATCTGATTAGAATGAGGCTACATAGAGTATTTAAAGCAAAACCTAATGAAACCCTAGCCAAAATAA
>NW_023364397.1:0-223 GCF_001411555.2 Juglans regia | reverse complement strand
ATGGGAAATAAGAGAAGAGAAAATAGTAACAATCGGGACAGTTGTTGAGGTCTCAACCCCTTGGGAGCCAAGCCAAACCAGCAAACAACCCATCGTCGGCCGAAAGCACGCGTAGGAATCTAGTGCTAAGAAGCACCAAACACCATGCCACACTCACACCTCAAGGATGCCATGCACGAGGATCGAACCCCCACGAAGATCAACGCATCAAGAAGGAAACCGT
>NW_023364395.1:0-223 GCF_001411555.2 Juglans regia | reverse complement strand
TTTTTTTTTTTAGAAAGAGATAGGGTCACATGTCTAAGAGTGGCCTCCTCCCAATTTTATTAAAAAATCCTCACTTATGACGAAGATATCATGGTAACAGACATGACACATGAGATTTACTCATAAACAATAAAACACAGCCCATGTATCTAACTCCTGAAAAGAAAAAAAAAAAAAAAAACCAAACTCCCAAACCACACAAAAAAAAGGAACAAATCCAAAT
>NW_023364394.1:0-223 GCF_001411555.2 Juglans regia | reverse complement strand
ACTTACACATGCATGGCTTAATCTTTGAGACAAGCATATGACTACTGGCAGGATCAACCAGGTAGCATTCATTCTCGATGCCGGCACCGCACGTAAACCTACTACTCCGGAAGGAGGATAGGATCAAGACGCGAGCACGACAATCGTTCGTGTCAAACGAGAACGCTCGGTTTGGGATAAAGAGGCCGGAGACCCCCCACACCAACACAATGTTCCGCATCCA
>NW_023364393.1:0-223 GCF_001411555.2 Juglans regia | reverse complement strand
CTAGAATTACTACGGTTATCCGAGTAGCAGATACCATCAAACAAACTATAACTGATTTAATGAGCCATTCGCAGTTTCACAGTCTGAATTAGTTCATACTTACAAATGCATGGCTTAATCTTTGAGACAAGCATATGACTACTGGCAGGATCAACCAGGTAGCATTCATTCTCGATGCCGGCACCGCACGTAAACCTACCACTCCGGAAGGAGGATAGGATCA
>NW_023364392.1:0-223 GCF_001411555.2 Juglans regia | reverse complement strand
ACCTTCCTAGGCTTGGGCCCTTCGGAAGTGGGCCTTGGCTTTCTTAGGCTTGGGCCTTGTGAGAGCAGGCCTTCCCTCACAATTACAATTTTTTCATGTTTTCATACAAAATAAAATAAACAATTCAATATTTTTAAATCTCAAAATAAAAATAATATTAAAAATATATATTCTAACAATATTTTATTTAATTTTCAACTTTCATCTCAAGATCGGAAGAGCG
>NW_023364391.1:0-223 GCF_001411555.2 Juglans regia | reverse complement strand
GGGCCTGTGTGTTTGTTTGCTTCCTCTTTGACGTAGATGTGCACGGCGGATGGTGTTATGGCACCCAGTGCTACGCACATGCTTCATTGAGGTGGCTTCCGGACCTTGATGGCCTTGTGCCCATGGGGTTGAACCTTGATACGGTTTCCTTCTTGATGCGTTGATCTTCGTGGGGGTTCGATCCTCGTGCATGGCATCCTTGAGGTGTGAGTGTGGCATGGTG
>NW_023364390.1:0-223 GCF_001411555.2 Juglans regia | reverse complement strand
CCGTTTTTTGGGAGGGGGCATTACACCCCCACCCAGAAGGTTATTACATGTTCACAGGTCGTTCTGCTGGGCAGGTATCGACAATGATCCTTCCGCAGGTTCACTTACGGAAACCTTGTTACGACTTCTCCTTCCTCTAAATGATAAGGTTCAGTGGACTTCTCGCGACGTTGCCGGCAGCGAACCGCCCACATCGCCTCGATCCGAACACTTCACCGGACCA
>NW_023364389.1:0-223 GCF_001411555.2 Juglans regia | reverse complement strand
CAAGAGCACGAGAACGCCCACATGGTCCATGACAACCAACGTAAACTCGAAGGCTTGCATGGTAACACGTGGACAACTTCAGAGTCCAGCCAGCACCCAAAGATGAGCACCGACAAGGATAAGGGGCAACGAGAGGGACAAATTCCATCTTTGTAGGTATGCAACACAGGAACCCTTCGGTAGCCCAACATGCTATTCACACGAGGAGCAAAAATGAGGAGGA
>NW_023364388.1:0-223 GCF_001411555.2 Juglans regia | reverse complement strand
TGCAATCTTTTGAGGCAACAAGGAAGATTGCTTTTGTAGAGTTTGTGTGATCTACGGTGTTCTTCGTCGGACCTTTGTGTGCTTGACATGGTAGGCAAAGCACCACGGGTGTGTCGCGACGTGCCTTGGGGCAAGCCATGGGCCAAGCCATGGGGAGCCATGGGGCTTGCCACGGGGCTGTCAAGGCAAGCCATGGGGCTGCCATGGCAAGCCATGGGGCGTG
>NW_023364387.1:0-223 GCF_001411555.2 Juglans regia | reverse complement strand
CACCTATCGATTTTTGCCTATTTTCGATTTTTTTTGATTTTTCGGATTTATTTAATCAAAAAAATTAAATAAAAAAATCCCGATGTCGAAAAATTGTGAGGCTTCCTCCTACTTCAAGATATGATTTTTCTAAGCATGCCTGCAAAAAATCTCGTCCAAATTCAAAGTATTTCGATAAAAAAGGCCTTTATGTTTCCTCGGACATTTGATGTTTCCTCCTGCC
>NW_023364386.1:0-614 GCF_001411555.2 Juglans regia | reverse complement strand
ACTTAAATACGCGACGGGGTATTGTAAGTGGCAGAGTGGCCTTGCTGCCATGATCCACTGAGATTCAGCCCTGTGTCGCTTCGATTCGTCCCTCCCCCTCAAACCACATCACCTTCCACGATTTCCTGGCCGAGGTTACCAACAAGGACTTGTCCAAAATCGGTGCACGACGTGCTCCCGCAAAGGGTGCTGGTCGAGTAAGACAGCAGGACGGTGCCCACGGGCCATGCCTTGACAGCCCCGCTCGCACGCCCCATGGCTTGCCTTGACAGCCCCGTGGCTTGCCTTGGCAGCCCCGCTGGAAGCCCCATGGCTTGCCTTGGCAGCCCTGTGGCAAGCCCCATGGCCTGCCTTGACAGCCCCGCTGGAAGCCCCATGGCTTGCCTTGGCAGCCCCGTGGCAAGCCCCATGGCCTGCCTTGACAGCCCCGCTGGAAGCCCCATGGCTTGCCTTGGCAGCCCTGTGGCAAGCCCCATGGCCTGCCTTGACAGCCCCATGGCTTGCCTTGACAGCCCCGTGGCAAGCCCCATGGCCTGACTTGACAGCCCCATGGCATGCCTTGGCAGCCCCGTGGCAAGCCCCATGGCATGCCTTGGCAGCCCCGCTCGCACGCC
>NW_023364384.1:0-223 GCF_001411555.2 Juglans regia | reverse complement strand
ACAATTGCTGTGTCTCACGTATTGTATGCTCCACAGTTGTTGTGGCCCCATACTTCATGCTCCACAGTTGTTGTGGCCCCATGACTTATTTGTTTGTGCCACACATGCTGTGGACACAAGTAACATAATGTGTGGCACCATCGGCGTTAGTGCCTGGCGCGCTCCGGTGACCAGCTAATTGGGCCCCATTCGCAACCTGTTGACTGTACTTCGTCAACCCAGG
>NW_023364383.1:0-223 GCF_001411555.2 Juglans regia | reverse complement strand
CTCCAGCATGAACAAATGAGTTCCACTAGGATATTACCCCATCCTAGCGCTTAGGGTCGTGATTGACATGAATGACTTAAATGGCAGACATGACATTTCGTAACGTGACGTAACATGAACGTGACATAAAAGACAAAAGTCCTGACATAGCATAACATGACATGAACATAAGATGACAGACATGACATACTTCAAGACATAAATGTAACAGAATACATTTCAT
>NW_023364382.1:0-223 GCF_001411555.2 Juglans regia | reverse complement strand
ATTTAGTTCCCTTACTTATCACACATACACATTAAATTGATAGTAAGTTAAAAGCTAACTTACCTCGATCTTCGCGCTTCGAGACAAAACTCAAGTACGATCACGGGAAACTGAAAGTAGTGATTTCTAAAAATTAGAACTTAATCACTAACAATTAGGAATATGGAAAAATATCAACTTAGAGTAAAATTACCATTTTACCTTCTACATGTGGGAAAATGAC
>NW_023364381.1:0-223 GCF_001411555.2 Juglans regia | reverse complement strand
CTGGCCTGCCTGCTCGTAATCATCATCTTCACCTGGGTAATTAAAAACATGAAAATAAACTAAAATGAGTCAATGACTCAGTAAGAAATCTATCATAACGAAAATGTAATAAACATAAGATTTTCATAAGAACTTTCATGCTGAACTTAAAATTCATGACTGTTCATGCTAATGCTTATGCTATGTATGACTGAATTATCTGAATTAACTGACTGATTTATCT
>NW_023364380.1:0-223 GCF_001411555.2 Juglans regia | reverse complement strand
ATATATATAATATAATTAAAACTATATATATATAAAAAAAAAAAAAAACAAATAAGTAGAGTGAAACGGCGCCGTTTTGTTATAGACAAAACGGTGCCGTTTCACTTAGGTCCGTCTGCTAAGTGCCGCCCCTCAACTAATAGTGAAACGGCGCCGTTTCACTATTAGTTAAGGTCCCCCCCTTCCCCGCGTCTGCTTCCCATTTCTCATTTCTGCATTCTCC
>NW_023364379.1:0-223 GCF_001411555.2 Juglans regia | reverse complement strand
CCCACGAAGATCAACGCATCAAGAAGGAAACCGTATCAAGGTTCAACCCCATGGGAACAAGGCCATCAAGGTCCGGAAGCCACCTCAATGAAGCATGTGCGTAGTACTGGGTGCCATAACACCATCCGCCGTGCACATCTACGTCAAAGAGGAAGCAAACAAACACACAGGCCCGGCCACCATGCGGCCAACCAAATGTAAAATGAAAAATGGAGATGC
Source organism: Juglans regia (assembly GCF_001411555.2). Taxonomy (NCBI): domain Eukaryota; kingdom Viridiplantae; phylum Streptophyta; class Magnoliopsida; order Fagales; family Juglandaceae; genus Juglans; species Juglans regia. The sequence continues at coordinate 4 of NW_023364379.1, read as the reverse complement.
CCGT
>NW_023364378.1:0-223 GCF_001411555.2 Juglans regia | reverse complement strand
TGATTTTATTTTATATTTATATATTATAGTGATTTTATTTTTTATTTATATATTATAGTGAATTTATTTTTTATTTATATATTATAATGATTTTATTTTTTATTAATATTTAATAGTGATAAATATTATAGTGATTTTATTTTTTATTTATATATTATAGTGAATTTATTTTTTATTTATATATTATAATGATTTTATTTTTTATTAATATTTAATAGTGATA
>NW_023364377.1:0-223 GCF_001411555.2 Juglans regia | reverse complement strand
AACATGCATAATTTGAACTTGAACTTGAGCATGACATAACATAAATGTGAACTTGGAACATAACGTAAACGTGAACATAACATAACATGAACTTGGAACATATTCTTGTCTCATGGGATTACCATGATTGCATGAACGTAAACTTGAATATAACATAACGTGAAACATGACTTGAACTTGGAATCTTATTCAATAGACTTAATCATTAACATGACCATATGGG
>NW_023364376.1:0-223 GCF_001411555.2 Juglans regia | reverse complement strand
CAACTGTCCCGATTGTTACTATTTTCTCTTCTCTTATTTCCCATGCCTAGCGGGGCAGGCTCGACACCACACAATGCTTCCACACGCTCAGCTAGCCTTGTGCTTGGTTGGGGTGTGGTTCTATTTGTTTGATGTTGTGGTCTGGCGGACGTAACGGCGTGTGAGTGGTGACAAGGTTGTATGTCTTGACAGGCTCCGTGCTTGTGCATCGAACTGTTAGGCG
>NW_023364375.1:0-839 GCF_001411555.2 Juglans regia | reverse complement strand
GCATGTTGCAAAGGAGGCATCCAAACAATGAGGCCCAACCGCCATGGGGTAGACTAGAGCACCCGAGGGCTAGCCAACGTGAGAAAGCCCCTAGCACGACCGATTGCCCCCATCAACAAGCCCATGCGCGTATACCAGGCCCCTAAAGCACGCTTGTTGCTAGAGCAATCGAGAAATGTAGAATCACCCCACGAAAATCCAGCCCAAAACGGGTCGCGTTTTGACATAGAGTCTGTCATGTCAGTTGCTATTAACCACCGGCCATGGAGACGATACCCCCCCGCCGGTGGCATGGGGGGCGTGGCACACGCCCTTTCCATGGGCGCCAGGGGCATGCCCATGTGAGGGGGGCGGCATGGTCAGCCCTCCTTGCTGACCATGTTGGGGCTTGCATGCCCCCCCTAAAGAGCATTTAGAGCCAAATCCCAACCGGCAGGAGGAAACATCAAATGTCCGAGGAAACATAAAGGCCTTTTTTATCGAAATACTTTGAATTTGGACGAGATTTTTTGCAGGCATGCTTAGAAAAATCATATCTTGTAGTAGGAGCAAGCCTCACAATTTTTCGACATCGGGATTTTTTTATTTAATTTTTTTGATTAAATAAATCCGAAAAATCAAAAAAAATCGAAAATAGGCAAAAATCGATAGGTGATGCTTGGAACACATCCAAGATGTATTGGAATGAATTTAGGAAACCAATTTGGGTGGTTTCCATTGTCCAAAAGCACGAGACAAGTGTTCGCCCCCGTTCATGCACGTCGGGTGGCAACATTGGGGGGCCATGTTGTGAGTGTTGTATTGCAATCTTTTGAGGCAACAAGGAAGATTGCTTTTGT
>NW_023364374.1:0-223 GCF_001411555.2 Juglans regia | reverse complement strand
TTGCTTCCTCTTTGACGTAGATGTGCACGGCGGATGGTGTTATGGCACCCAGTGCTACGCACATGCTTCATTGAGGTGGCTTCCGGACCTTGATGGCCTTGTTCCCATGGGGTTGAACATTGATACGGTTTCCTTCTTGATGCGTTGATCTTCGTGGGGGTTCGATCCTCGTGCATGGCATCCTTGAGGTGTGAGTGTGGCATGGTGTTTGGTGCTTCTTAGC
>NW_023364373.1:0-223 GCF_001411555.2 Juglans regia | reverse complement strand
TCTCCTGGGCCACGTGGTGAAAAACACTATGGTCAATCCATTGCCTGATCTGACCAATAGTCTTCTTGTGCATCTTTCTCCACACTTGATCTGTAACTTCATCTAGCTTCTTCCCTTCATCTTCCAAAGGGTCAAACAGATCTTTACAGTTCAAGAGATCCTCCATTCGAGGTCTCCAAAGACTGTAGTTTGAGGCAGTCAGCTTTATCATGGCGCCTGATGC
>NW_023364372.1:0-223 GCF_001411555.2 Juglans regia | reverse complement strand
CCCCCTTTAAACCCCAAATTGAAGCCCACTTGGTGGGGCCCACCAAGGCCCACGAAATTGGCTACCTTGGCAAAGCTTCTTGGAGAAGTTTCCTCCCCCACATGGCAGACCATCCACTGCCATTGGCTGCACCCAATAGTGCCTTGATGTGAAGGAGAAATCCACTCCATCAACCTCCATCTTTCACAGCTGCTGCAAGCAGTCTCTACCCCTCTCTATTCTC
>NW_023364371.1:0-223 GCF_001411555.2 Juglans regia | reverse complement strand
ATGCCCCCCCTAAAGAGCATTTAGAGCCAAATCCCAACCGGCAGGAGGAAACATCAAATGTCCGAGGAAACATAAAGGCCTTTTTTATCGAAATACTTTGAATTTGGACGAGATTTTTAGCAGGCATGCTTAGAAAAATCATATCTTGAAGTAGGAGCAAGCCTCACAATTTTTCGACATCGGGATTTTTTTATTTAATTTTTTTGATTAAATAAATCCGAAA
>NW_023364369.1:0-224 GCF_001411555.2 Juglans regia | reverse complement strand
AATTTCGGCAGCCTACTTTTTGTATCTATTTTTTTTTTTTTTGGCAACCCTACAACAATGAAGCCCTAGAATTAAAATAAAGGATGCTAGAATTAAAAGATAGAATTAGACCTGATGATATGAACCCGCGGGAATGAAATCCCTTGAACTTGTATTTGACCCATCTGGTACTTGCAACATATCTTTAAGACTAGGCCCACCTTGGTTCCCATCATTCTCCCTCT
>NW_023364368.1:0-224 GCF_001411555.2 Juglans regia | reverse complement strand
TAACAGTTCGATGCACAAGCACGGAGCCTGTCAAGACATACAACCTTGTCACCACTCACACGCCGTTACGTCCGCCAGACCACAACATCAAACAAATTGAACCACACCCCAACCAAGCACCAGGCTAGCTGAGCGTGTGGAAGCATTGTGTGGTGTCGAGCCTGCCCCGCTAGGCATGGGAAATAAGAGAAGAGAAAATAGTAACAATCGGGACAGTTGTTGAG
>NW_023364367.1:0-224 GCF_001411555.2 Juglans regia | reverse complement strand
AAATCGAAACCCTAAACGGTTTCCCCAAAACCCTAAAGTTGGCCTCTAAATATTTTCTAATCCGATTTCTAGCATTGTGTTTAATCACTTGATTAAATCACTTCGACATGCTATTAATCCTTCAAATTTGTGTTAGAACATCATTATCCAACCTTGTTAACCTTGAAAAATTGATTGGGCCAAGTGATATTGGATTTGGGTTTGATAGCAACCCAAACCCTCTT
>NW_023364366.1:0-224 GCF_001411555.2 Juglans regia | reverse complement strand
CTCCAAGCAATTGACAAACTTAGAGATGCAGAAAATCCTAGAATTTTGAAACCCTAGGTGATGCAAATTTCAGCCAAATCCAAAACCCTAACAATTTCGGCAGCCTACTTTTTGTTTCTATTTTTTTTTTTTGGCAACCCTAGAACAATGAAGCCCTAGAATTAAATTTAAGAATGCTAAAAATTAAAAGATAGAATCAGACCTGATTGGAAACCTTGCTCTAA
>NW_023364365.1:0-224 GCF_001411555.2 Juglans regia | reverse complement strand
CAGCCCGCCGCCGTGAGCCGGCGGTGACTCTCACCGCCCATCCCCTCGTGTTCCCCTCCCGCCGGTCGTCCTACCCCACCAACCCCACCTCCGTTCGTGCCGCCAATAGCCCCCACGAGACCCACGAAGCCGCGGCACTCTTTCTGCCGTTGCGCCGCCGTCGCACCGCCATTGTCCACCATCTTCCTACCACTTCATCCCCGACCTCTTGGCAACCCTTTGGA
>NW_023364364.1:0-692 GCF_001411555.2 Juglans regia | reverse complement strand
AAACAAATAGCCCAACCCGCCATGGGGTAGACTAGAGCACACGAGGGCTAGCCAACGTGAGAAAGCCCCTAGCACGACCGATTGCCCCCATCAACAAGCCCATGCGTGGCACTAGGTGCCAACAAATCCGTCCCTAAAGCACAAGCTTGTTGCTAGAAAGCAATCGAGAATGGAATCAATTCCTCTACCTAAAAACGAAGCCCAAAACGGTCGTCGACATATCGGGTTTGGCCGGCTGCCGCCGAACTACCGCGGCGCGGGGTAAGATGATACCCCGCCGGCAGATGGGGCGTGGCACACGCCCTTCCCATGGGCGCCAGGGGCATGCCCATGTGAGGGGGGCGGCATGGTCAGCCCTCCTGGCTGACCATGTTGGGGCTTGCATGCCCCCCCTAAAGAGCATTTAGAGCCAAATCCCAACCGGCAGGAGGAAACATCAAATGTCCGAGGAAACATAAAGGCCTTTTTTATCGAAATACTTTGACTTTGGACGAGATTTTTTGCAGGCATGCTTAGAAAAATCATATCTTGAAGTAGGAGCAAGCCTCACAATTTTTCGACATCGGGATTTTTTTATTTAATTTTTTTGATTAAATAAATCCGAAAAATCAAAAAAAATCGAAAATAGGCAAAAATCGATAGGAGATGCTTGGAACACATCCAAGATGTATTGGAATGAATTTAGGAAACCA
>NW_023364363.1:0-224 GCF_001411555.2 Juglans regia | reverse complement strand
ATTCTACGTGTCACAATTGCTGTGTCTCATGTAGTGTATGCTCCACAGTTGTTGTGGCCCCATACTTCATGCTCCACAGTTGTTGTGGCCCCATGACTTATCTGCTTGTGCCACACTTGCTGTGGACACACGTAACATAATGTGTGGCACCATCGGCGTTAGTGCCTGGCGCACTCCGGTGACCAGCTAATTAGGCCCCATTCGCAACCTGTTGACTGTACTTC
>NW_023364361.1:0-224 GCF_001411555.2 Juglans regia | reverse complement strand
ATTCCATCAAACATCTTAATTCGGACTGAACCAATCCCAGCAATTCGGCAAGCCATATCATTCCCTAACAAAACGGAGCCTCCGTTGACCGATTCATAGTTAGTGAACCAGTCCCTCTTAGGACACATATGGAAAGTGCAAGCTGAGTCCATGACCCACTTGTCACTAAAGCGACTACTTGAGTCGCTAATTGCTAGAACAAGGTCTAGGTCGTTAGACCTATC
>NW_023364360.1:0-224 GCF_001411555.2 Juglans regia | reverse complement strand
TTTTCTTCTACTACACTCATAACATATTCTTAAGAATAATCATGTTTTGAATCATGAACAAAAGTCATCAAAAACACTAAAACCATACTTGAACTTTTTGGTTTCTCTTCTAAATTCAAAACAGAATTTTGTTTCTAACTTGTTTTGATCAACCTCTTGATCCATGACTTATAAAGAAGTGATCTTCAAACCAAAACATCACATGGTTCAAAAAGGTGTCCTAA
>NW_023364359.1:0-224 GCF_001411555.2 Juglans regia | reverse complement strand
CCGTTTCTCAGGCTCCCTCTCCGGAATCGAACCCTAATTCTCCGTTACCCGTCACCACCATTGTAGGCCTCTATCCTACAATCGAAAGTTGATAGGGCAGAAATCTGAATGATGCGTCGCCGGCACGATGGCCGTGCGATCCGTCGAGTTATCATGAATCATCAGAGCAACGGGCAAAGCCCGCGTCGACCTTTTATCTAATAAATGCATCCCTTCCAGAAGTC
>NW_023364358.1:0-224 GCF_001411555.2 Juglans regia | reverse complement strand
TAGAAACTGGAAGAGGAAAAACAGTTTCTGTTTTGAGAAAGTTTAAATCTTTTATGGTTTAATCTTATTCCAATGGCTTTGATATTTTTATTGGAAGATCCTAAGCATCTTATATACATTTTAGAATGTTATTTTGAAGATATTTGAAGTTAGTTTCGAACATATGAAATTTTATGCAAGGAGATATTCGGTTAGGCCAAAGTGATGATGTTCTTGGCTAAATT
>NW_023364357.1:0-224 GCF_001411555.2 Juglans regia | reverse complement strand
GTAACAGGCTGACGTGACGTCCCCTGAGTTGTCGCAGGGCGACGACGGGAACGGACGAGACGGTAACGCTCTCGTACCGATTCCGTGGCCTTTTGCTGGCGGGGGTAGAGGATACTTGGCAATGTACGCGTAGGGCGCGGAACTGAGCATCGCTCATTACGAAGTCTCATGTACGAACGTTACCCGTGGTGTGATGAAAAGAGCCAGAGTGTGCGGACGGTCTA
>NW_023364356.1:0-224 GCF_001411555.2 Juglans regia | reverse complement strand
AAAAATATTTTCTTAATTATGAAGTAGAATAAAAATTAATATTTAATGATTTGTATTTTACTTTCTGATTAAGGAAGTATTTTTTTTTTTACTTTCTGATTAAGAAAGTATTTTTTAATGATTTATTTTTTACTTTCTGATTAAGGAATTGTTTTTTAATGATTTTTTTTTACTTTCTGATTAAGGAAGTGTTTTTTAATGATATTTTAAATTTATTTTATTTT
>NW_023364355.1:0-224 GCF_001411555.2 Juglans regia | reverse complement strand
GTTCGGACGTTTAAAGTTAACGTTCGAACGTTTAAACTAATAATTTTAGAACTTAATCAGTACGCGCACGGGAGGATGCCCATTATTTCTTCTTCTCCCGTGCGCGCAACAGAAAGAGAAAGAGAGAGAGAGAGAGAGAGAGAGAGAGAGAGAGATTTCGACGAGAGAGAGAGAGAGAGAGAGTTAGAGAGAGAGAGAGAGAGTTAGAGTGAGAGAGAGTTGAG
>NW_023364354.1:0-224 GCF_001411555.2 Juglans regia | reverse complement strand
TGGGTGACCTCCTGGGAAGTCCTCGTGTTGCACCCCTCGTTTTTGTTTTTTCCGCCTTGCGAGATAAATTGACCAGAAGGACCACTCGGGAGTGGATTTTTCGGGAAATCTCGCCCTGCCCATCGCGTAGCCATGGGTTTGGATCAGATCTCCGTTTGGATTGGGATCGGAAGGACGCTAGTATGTCGCTCAAGGATTATATGAATTTTAAGTAATTAGTTTGA
>NW_023364353.1:0-1950 GCF_001411555.2 Juglans regia | reverse complement strand
GGACAATTGAAACCACCCAAATTGGTTTCCTAAATTCATTTCAATACATCTTGGATGTGTTCCAAGCATCACCTATCGATTTTTGCCTATTTTCGATTTTTTTTGATTTTTCGGATTTATTTAATCAAAAAAATTAAATAAAAAAATCCCGATGTCGAAAAATTGTGAGGCTTGCTCCTACTTCCAGATATGATTTTTCTAAGCATGCCTGCAAAAAATCTCGTCCAAATTCAAAGTATTTCGATAAAAAAGGCCTTTATGTTTCCTCGGACATTTGATGTTTCCTCTTGGGTTGGGATTTGGCTCTAAATGCTCTTAGAGGGGCATGCAAGCCCCAACATGGTCGACGGGAGGGGCGACCATACCTTATCCACATGGGCATGCCCGTATGGAAAGAGGCGTGTGCCAGCCCCCATGCCGCCACGTGAGGGGAAGCCGCCGTCTCCACCGCCGCCGGCGGTGGTTGTGGTGGCGGCCGCCGCCGGCCGACCATGTCCCGACGACCGTTTTTTGGGCTCGTTTTCGTGGGGGTGATTCCTACATTCTCGATTGCTTTCTAGCAACAAGCTTGTGCTTTAGGGGCGGATTTGGTGGCACCTAGTGCCACGCATGGGCTTGTTGATGGGGGCAATCGGTCGTGCTAGGGGCTTTCTCACGTTGGCTAGCCCTCGTGTGCTCTAGTCTACCCCATGGCGGGTTGGGCTATTTGTTTGGATGCCCTCCTGCAACATGCTTGCAGTGCACGGCGATGTAGAGAGACCCACACATTGCTGCTCCTGGGGTATCCTGGATGATGTCAGCCCTCGCCCATGGGGTTTGACTGCTTAATTAATCGCTTTTTGGGTCATTGCGGGGGGTGATTCCTACATTCTCGATTGCTTTCTAGAAAAAAGCTTGTGCTTTAGGGACGGATTTGGTGGCACCTAGTGCCACGCATGGGCTTGTTGATGGGGGCAATCGGTCGTGCTAGGGGCTTTCTCACGTTGGCTAGCCCTCGTGTGCTCTAGTCTACCCCATGGCGGCTGGGCCTATTTGTTTGGATGCCTCCTTTGCAACATGCTTGTGCACGGCGGATGGTGTTATGGCACCCAGTGCTACGCACATTGTTGCTCTCGGGGGTATCCTGATGATGCTGGCCTCGCTTCCATGGGGTTTGACGGGCATCTCCATTTTTCATTTTACATTTGGTTGGCCGCATGGTGGCCGGGCCTGTGTGTTTGTTTGCTTCCTCTTTGACGTAGATGTGCACGGCGGATGGTGTTATGGCACCCAGTGCTACGCACATGCTTCATTGAGGTGGCTTCCTGACCTTGATGGCCTTGTTCCCATGGGGTTGAACCTTGATACGGTTTCCTTCTTGATGCGTTGATCTTCGTGGGGGTTCGATCCTCGTGCATGGCATCCTTGAGGTGTGAGTGTGGCATGGTGTTTGGTGCTTCTTAGCACTAGATTCCTACGCGTGCTCTCGGCCGACGATGGGTTGTTTGCCGGTTTGGCTTGGCTCCCAAGGGGTTGAGACCTCAACAACTGTCCCGATTGTTACTATTTTCTCTTCTCTTATTTCCCATGCCTAGCGGGGCAGGCTCGACACCACACAATGCTTCCACACGCTCAGCTAGCCTTGTGCTTGGCTGGGGTGTGGTTCAATTTGTTTGATGTTGTGGTCTGGCGGACGTAACGGCGTGTGAGTGGTGACAAGGTTGTATGTCTTGACAGGCTCCGTGCTTGTGCATCGAACTGTTAGGCGTGCTCCTCCTCATTTTTGCTCCTCGTGTGAATAGCATGTTGGGCTACCGAAGGGTTCCTGTGTTGCATACCCACAAAGATGGAATTTGTCCCTCTCGTTGCCCCTTGTCCTTGTCGGTGCTCATCTTTGGGTGCTGGCTGGACTCTGAAGTTGTCCACGTGTTACCATGCAAGCCTTCGAGTTTACGTTGGTTGTCATGGACC
>NW_023364352.1:0-224 GCF_001411555.2 Juglans regia | reverse complement strand
GCCCACATGGTCCATGACAACCAACGTAAACTCGAAGGCTTGCATGGTAACACGTGGACAACTTCAGAGTCCAGCCAGCACCCAAAGATGAGCACCGACAAGGACAAGGGGCAACGAGAGTGACAAATTCCATCTTTGTAGGTATGCAACACAGGAACCCTTCGGTAGCCCAACATGCTATTCACACGAGGAGCAAAAATGAGGAGGAGCACGCCTAACAGTTC
>NW_023364351.1:0-224 GCF_001411555.2 Juglans regia | reverse complement strand
TACTAAGTTTATGATTCACTTTTTCGAAGTGAATAGTAACCTCGGTAAGCGCACCAATTGCAGTGTTTCGAAATCACAGTGTGGAATGTCCAAATTGGATTAGAGAAGTTTTATTTGGAGACTTGGCAAGATCTTAGCCACACTTAGTGAATAATTTTAGACACTTGGCACCATAAGGAACGTTTGTTGGATTTGAAGGAATCAAGGTGTGAGATCATGTCGCT
>NW_023364350.1:0-224 GCF_001411555.2 Juglans regia | reverse complement strand
GATCTGGCACAATTTGGTTGAGCAGATGAAACAAAGTTTTGCTTAAGCGACATGATCTCACACCTTGATTCCTTCAAATCCAACAAACGTTCCTTATGGTGCCAAGTGTCTAAAATTATTCACTAAGTGTGGCTAAGATCTTGCCAAGTCTCCAAATAAAACTTCTCTAATCCAATTTGGACATTCCACACTGTGATTTCGAAACACTGCAATTGGTGCGCTTA
>NW_023364349.1:0-224 GCF_001411555.2 Juglans regia | reverse complement strand
AATACATCTTGGATGTGTTCCAAGCATCACCTATCGATTTTTGCCTATTTTCGATTTTTTTTGATTTTTCGGATTTATTTAAGCAAAAAAATTAAATAAAAAAATCCCGATGTCGAAAAATTGTGAGGCTTGCTCCTACTTCAAGATATGATTTTTCTAAGCATGCCTGCAAAAAATCTCGTCCAAATTCAAAGTATTTCGATAAAAAAGGCCTTTATGTTTCC
>NW_023364348.1:0-224 GCF_001411555.2 Juglans regia | reverse complement strand
GCTCTGCTCTGTTATGCTCTGCTCTGTTTGGGTTGGTACCAACTTCTCTGTCTCTGAGTGCACCCACTTTGGAAACAAAGTGGTTTTATTGTGGTCTTTCCTGTGTGTACACTCGGGGCTCCGAGAAGAATAAAGGGAAGATTTCACCTCTGTCTCTGCCTGGTTTGGCCACCGGGGTTAGCACAACCCTACCACGGGGGTGAAACATGGTCTCTGCTCTGTTT
>NW_023364347.1:0-224 GCF_001411555.2 Juglans regia | reverse complement strand
TCCTTTGTTCACGCTGGAGTGTCTAAATAGGTGTGAAATTCCTTGGGTTGACGAAGTACAGTCAACAGGTTGCGAATGGGGCCTAATTAGCTGGTCACCGGAGCGCGCCAGGCACTAACTTCGATGGTGCCACACATTATGTTACGTGTGTCCACAGCAAGTGTGGCACAAACAGATAAGTCATGGGGCCACAACAACTGTGGAGCATGAAGTATGGGGCCACA
>NW_023364346.1:0-224 GCF_001411555.2 Juglans regia | reverse complement strand
GATCTCAGATGATTTGTAAATAATAATGAAAAGTCCATTGGCATCCACTACAGTGGCGCGAGGACCAGGAATCTCCATAACGGTCTCTGGAGGAATGTTTTATGACCCACGATATGCACAAAGGTCATCACTGGTCATGGTGGATAGCCACTGTTTCCCAGCGAAGTAGTTGAAATTGGCTTTAGAATCACCTCGGTTAGCCATGGCAGAAGGAAAGAGAAGAT
>NW_023364345.1:0-224 GCF_001411555.2 Juglans regia | reverse complement strand
CTATAATAAAATAACTATAATATATAAATAAAAAATAAAATCACTATTATATATAAATAAAAAATAAAATCACTAAAATATATAAATAAAAAATAAAATCACTATAATATATAAATAAATAAAAATAACTATAATATATAAATAAAAAATATTTATCACTATTATATATAAATAAAAAATAAATTCACTATAATATATAAATAAAAAATAAAATCGCTATAATA
>NW_023364344.1:0-224 GCF_001411555.2 Juglans regia | reverse complement strand
GCCTGCCCCGCTAGGCATGGGAAATAAGAGAAGAGAAAATAGTAACAATCGGGACAGTTGTTGAGGTCTCAACCCCTTGGGAGCCAAGCCAAACCAGCAAACAACCCATCGTCGGCCGACAGCACGCGTAGGAATCTAGTGCTAAGAAGCACCAAACACCATGCCACACTCACACCTCAAGGATGCCATGCACGAGGATCGAACCCCCACGAAGATCAACGCAT
>NW_023364343.1:0-1425 GCF_001411555.2 Juglans regia | reverse complement strand
TCAATTTATCTCGCAAGGCGGAAAAAACAAAAACGAGGGGTGCAACACGAGGACTTCCCAGGAGGTCACCCATCCTAGTACTACTCTCGCCCAAGCACGCTTAACTGCGGAGTTCTGATGGGATCCGGTGCATTAGTGCTAGTATGATCGCACCCATCAAACTAATTACTTAAAATTCATATAATCCTTGAGCGACATACTAGCGTCCTTCCGATCCCAATCCAAACGGAGATCTGATCCAAACCCATGGCTACGCGATGGGCCGGGTGAGATTTTCCCAAAAATCCACTCCCGAGTGCTCCTTCTTGTCAATTTATCTCGCAAGGCGGAAAAAACAAAAACGAGGGGTTCAACACGAGGACTTCCCAGGAGGTCACCCATCCTAGTACTACTCTCGCCCAAGCACGCTTAACTGCGGAGTTCTGATGGGATCCGGTGCATTAGTGCTGGTATGATCGCACCCATCAAACTAATTACTTAAAATTCAAATAATCCTTGAGCGACATACTAGCGTCCTTCCGATCCCAAGCCAAACGGAGATCTGATCCAAACCCATCGCTACGCGATGGGCAGGGCGAGATTTTCCCAAAAATCCACTCCCGAGTGGTCCTTCTTGTCAATTTATCTCGCAAGGCGGATAAAACAAAAACGAGGGGTGCAACACGAGGACTTCCCAGGAGGTCACCCATCCTAGTACTAGGGCGACCTACTAGGCTTAGCTGCGGAGTTCTGATGGGATCCGGTGCATTAGTGCTGGTATGATCGCACCCATCAAACTAATTACTTAAAATTCAAATAATCCTTGAGCGACATACTAGCGTCCTTCCGATCCCAATCCAAACGGAGATCTGATCCATACCCATCGCTATGCGATGGGCAGGGCGAGATTTTCCAAAAAATCCACTCCCGAGTGGTCCTTCTTGTCAATTTATCTCGCAAGGCGGAAAAAACAAAAACGAGGGGTGCAACACGAGGACTTCCCTGGAGGTCACCCATCCTAGTACTACTCTCGCCCAAGCACGCTTAGCTGCGGAGTTCTGATGGGATCCGGTGCATTAGTACTGGTATGATCGCACCCAACAAACTAATTATTTTAAATTCATATAATCCTTCAGCGAAATACTAGCGTCCTTCCGATCCCAATCCAAACGGAGATCTGATCCAAACCCATCGCCACGCGATGGGCAGGGCGAGATTTTCCCAAAAATCCACTCCCGAGTGGTCCTTCTTGTCAATTCCTCTTGCAAGGCGGTAAAACAAAAACGAGGGGTGCAACACGAGGACTTCCGAGGAGGTCACCCATCCTAGTACTACTCTCAACCAAGCACGGTTAACTGCGGAGTTCTAAAGGGATCCGGTGCATTAGTGTACGACGTCGCCCACATCGAACTAATTGCCCAAAATTCAAATAATCCTTGAAGCGAC
>NW_023364342.1:0-224 GCF_001411555.2 Juglans regia | reverse complement strand
TCCTCGTTGAACATATCTTCATCCTCTATATCAACTGGGAGTGGGAGTCGACTACTCGCACAAGATGTAGCTGCTCTAGATGTAGCTGCTCTAGATGTAGCTGCTCTAGATGTAGCTGCCCTAGATGTGGCTCTAGGGGTGGAAGTACCCACCGGTGTAGGAGTTGTAGCATTGGCATCTGCTACATCCCCTTGTGGACGATCATCTCCACTATGTCTAGGATC
>NW_023364341.1:0-224 GCF_001411555.2 Juglans regia | reverse complement strand
GTTTGTTGGATTTGAAGGAATGAAGGTGTGAGATCATGTCGCTTAAGCAAAACTTTGTTTCATCTGCTCAACCAAATTGTGCCAGATCAAAGAGGTTTTCAATCATAGTGAAATTCTAAGTGGTGGGAATCCAATCGAAAGCCCAAAAGCATGGTTGAAATCGAAACCCTAAACGGTTTCCCCAAAACCCTAAAGTTGGCCTCTAAATATTTTCTAATCCGATT
>NW_023364340.1:0-224 GCF_001411555.2 Juglans regia | reverse complement strand
GTTTCGAAATACCCTAAATTAATTTAGGGGATTCAAAGATTGAAACCCCTAAATTAATTTAGGGCTCAAATCCGAAACCCTAAATTAATTTAGGGCTTTCAAAGATTGAAACCCCTAAATTAATTTAGGGCTCAAATCCGAAACCCTAAATTAATTTAGGGGTTTCAATCTTTGAAACCCCTAAATTAATTTAGGATTTCGAAATACCCTAAATTAATTTAGGG
>NW_023364339.1:0-224 GCF_001411555.2 Juglans regia | reverse complement strand
CAGATTCACAAATTTATTAAAATACATTACTTAACTATTGAGTAAAAAAAAAAATCAAATTGGTACAAACTTTCGAGATAATTTATTAGTGGCTTGAGCATTTTCCTAGGGGGCACTGGGCAGCACTACAGCGATTGAGATTCCTTCTGAAGAATTCTCCCGACATGGTCAAAAGTTTATTTTTCATAATTTGTTAATCTCCTTAAATATTTAAAAAAAAAAGA
>NW_023364338.1:0-224 GCF_001411555.2 Juglans regia | reverse complement strand
TAGTAACCTCGATAAACGCACCCATTGCAGTGTTTTCAAAATCACAGTGTGGAATGTCCAAATTAGGTTAGAGAAGTTTTATTTGGACACTTGGCAAGATTTTATCCACACTTAGTGAATGGTATTAGACACTTGACACAAAGAAGAACCATTAGATAGATTTGTGAAAGAATCAAGGTGTGAGATCATGCCACCTAAGCAAAGTTGTGTTTCATCTGTTCAAC
>NW_023364337.1:0-224 GCF_001411555.2 Juglans regia | reverse complement strand
ATTACTACGGTTATCCGAGTAGCAGATACCATCAAACAAACTATAACTGATTTAATGAGCCATTCGCAGTTTCCCAGTCTGAATTAGTTCATACTTACACATGCATGGCTTAATCTTTGAGACAAGCATATGACTACTGGCAGGATCAACCAGGTAGCATTCATTCTCGATGCCGGCACCGCACGTAAACCTACCACTCCGGAAGGAGGATAGGATCAAGACGC
>NW_023364336.1:0-224 GCF_001411555.2 Juglans regia | reverse complement strand
GGCTTAATCATTAAAGTGACCATATGGGTGCTACACAGGTCCCCTTGAGCCGTGTGTCCCTGCCGATTACCGCATCACATCACAGGTTTCTATACCAGCTGTGACTGCGTTAATACGTACTCCACAGTTGTTGTGGCCCCACGTATTCTACGTGTCACAATTGCTGTGTCTCACGTAGTGTATGCTCCACAGTTGTTGTGGCCCCATACTTCATGCTCCACAGT
>NW_023364335.1:0-224 GCF_001411555.2 Juglans regia | reverse complement strand
AAAAAAAAAAAAAAAAAAAACCATAAATACAATAGTTTAAAAAGTAAATAACATGTATGATGTAGCCATAAGTTATAACAGTCCCATTTATAACGTAATAACAACATTGACTTAGCCTTAAAATATAACTACATAAAAATTAAACACGGATTTCACTCAAATATTTTTTGTTCCATTGATCATGCCTGAAATGAAGATAGAAAGTTGCAATCAATAAATGAAAA
>NW_023364334.1:0-224 GCF_001411555.2 Juglans regia | reverse complement strand
TAAGTTATGCCAGTTATGTTATGTTGTATGTCAAGTTATGCTATGATTACTTATGATTTGATTATGCATTCATACTTTTACTGCCATGCATGCATCATTAACCTATGTGGAAGTTTTCCGTTAACTTGCTGAGATTTGTAATCAAATCTCACTATGGTAGTCCCAACTACCATTCCCCCCAAATGGTAGATTTTGTTATAGGATCTGAAGGAGAACCGGGAATC
>NW_023364333.1:0-1150 GCF_001411555.2 Juglans regia | reverse complement strand
CCACTCCCGAGTTGTGCTTATTGTCAATTCCTCTCGCAAGGCGGAAAAAACAAAAACGAGGGGTGCAACACGGGGACTTCCCAAGAGGTCACCCATCCTAGTACTACTCTCGCCCAAGCACGGTTAAATGCGGAGTTGAAATGGGATCCGGTGCATTAGTGCTGGTATGATCGCACCCGTCAAACTAATTATTTAAAATTCATATAATCCTATTGCGACGTACTAGCGCCTTTCCGATCCAAATGCGAACCGGCGATCTGATCGAAACCCATAGCTACGCGATGGGCAGGGCGCGATTTTCCTAAAAATCCACTCCCGAGTTGTCCTTCTTGTCAATTCCTCTCACAAGGCGGAAAAAACAAAAACGAGGGGTGCAACACGAGGACTTCCCAGGAGGTGACCCATCCTAGTACTACTCTCGCCCAAGCACGCTTAACTGCGGAGTTCTGATGGTTTCGGTGCATTTGTGCTGCTATGATCGCACCCATCAAACCAATTATTTAAAATTCATATAATCCTAGGGCGACCTACTAGCGTATTTCCGATCCCAATGCGAACCGGTGATCTGATCGAAACCCTTGGCTACGCGATGGGCAGGGCGCGATTTTCCTAAAAATCAACTCCCAAGTTGTCCTTCTTGTAGATTCCTCTCGCAATTCGGAAAAAACAAAAACGAGGGGTGCAACACGACGACATCCGAGGAGGTCCCCCATCCTAGTACTACTCTCGCCCAAGCAAGCTTGACTGCAGAGTTCTGATGGGATCCGGTGCATTAGTGCTGGTATGATCGCACCCATCAAACTAATTACTTAAAATTCATATAATCCTTGAGCGAAATACTAGCGTCCTTCCGATCCCAATCCAAACGGAGATCTGATCCAAACCCATGGCTACGCGATGGGCAGGGCGAGATTTCCCGAAAAATCCACTCCCGAGTGGTCCTTCTTGTCAATTTATCTCGCAAGGCGGAAAAACAAAAACGAGGGGTGCAACACGAGGACTTCCCAGGAGGTCACCCATCCTAGTACTACTCTCGCCCAAGCACGCTTAACTGCGGCGTTCTGATGGGATCCGGTGCATTAGTGCTGGCATGATCGCACCCATCAAACTAATTACTTAAAATCTGTCCTTTGAGCGACATACTCGCTGT
>NW_023364332.1:0-224 GCF_001411555.2 Juglans regia | reverse complement strand
CGCTCGCACGCCCCATGGCTTGCCTTGACAGCCCCATGGCAAGCCCCATGGCCTGACTTGACAGCCCCATGGCATGCACGGCGAGCCCCGTGGCAAGCCCCATGGCATGCCTTGGCAGCCCCGCTCGCACGCCCCATGGCTTGCCTTGACAGCCCCGTGGCAAGCCCCATGGCCTGCCTTGGCAGCCCCGCTCGCACGCCCCATGGCCTGCCTTGGCAGCCCCA
>NW_023364331.1:0-224 GCF_001411555.2 Juglans regia | reverse complement strand
TGTGTAACAGATGAATAATTCATGACAGAATAAATTTTGTGTAACAGATAAATATGTAATAACTTGGCATGGCACATATGATAACATGCATACATACAATTTAGTTCCCTTACTTATCACACATACACATTAAATTGATAGTAAGTTCAAAGCTAACTTACCTCGATCTTCGTGCTTCGAGACAAAACTCAAGTGCGATAACGGGAAACTGAAAGTAGTGATTT
>NW_023364330.1:0-224 GCF_001411555.2 Juglans regia | reverse complement strand
TACTTATTATAGGAAGTTTATCAAAAATTATGATTCAATAGCTGCCCCATTGACCATGTTATTGAAAACGAATTCCTTTGAATGGATTGTAGAAGCTAAGAAGGCTTTTTGCACCTCAAGCATGTTGTAGCTCATCCTCCAATTTTGAAGCTGCTAAAGTTTTCTCAAGAATTTTCCATCGAATGTAATGCTTCTAGAGAATCCTCTACCAACTCCACCGCTCT
>NW_023364329.1:0-224 GCF_001411555.2 Juglans regia | reverse complement strand
TGTTACAAAAGATATTCTGTCACGTATTCCTATACATTGCAAGCATGTCATGTTAAGTTAAGTATGCCATCTGTTACATGTATTTCATGTCATGTAAGATTCACTGTCACATGTTACACTATGTTATGAAATGTTGTCTATTATATGGTATGCCATGTTACGAAATGTTGCATGTTACATGTATGCCATGTTATGAAATGTATTCTGTTACATTTATGTCTTGA
>NW_023364328.1:0-224 GCF_001411555.2 Juglans regia | reverse complement strand
TCCTTTGTAATCTGGGTTCTTGAGACGGGTTCTTCAACGGGTCTAGATTTTAATATAATCTAGATTCTTGAAACGAGTTCTCATCGGGTCTAGATTCTCCATCCTTGACTTGATTTTGGCTTTCTTGGGGAGTTTTCAAATTGATTGTGGGTTCAAGGGAATTCATTCCCACGGGTTCATATCATGCTACCTTCTCTTTTCTTCATCCCCTTCTTTTTTTTTTT
>NW_023364327.1:0-224 GCF_001411555.2 Juglans regia | reverse complement strand
AAAAAAAAAAAATTCTCATATGCTGTCCAAGATCTCCTAGAATTTCAGTATACAATATTATGTATTTTCTATGATATGGTCCCTTCAAAATTAAATTAAAGTTAGGTTTACGAGAAATAATAAACGCATTAATTTGTATCCCAAAATTTTTTATTATACAACATTAGGCTTTTTAATATGGAATCCAAAATGAAATAAATTCAAAAAATTATTTAGTTTTGATG
>NW_023364326.1:0-224 GCF_001411555.2 Juglans regia | reverse complement strand
GGCTTCAGCCATTATTTGTAATATAGACAGTCTTCATGACTTGCTTGTATCTCTCACTAGTACCTAGTTGTAATTAGGCATGTTCGTTGTATACTATCGTTGTAATTAGGAGATTCCTTTTATATCGGTAAAATTTGACTTTTACTTATAAAAAAAAATGATTAGGTTGATCAGCTAGTGAAGGTTTTTGGCTAACCATGAGCCTTTTTTTTTTTTTTTTGGGG
>NW_023364325.1:0-224 GCF_001411555.2 Juglans regia | reverse complement strand
GCAAATTACCCAATCCTGACACGGGGAGGTAGTGACAATAAATAACAATACCGGGCTCTTACGAGTCTGGTAATTGGAATGAGTACAATCTAAATCCCTTAACGAGGATCCATTGGAGGACAAGTCTGGTGCCAGCAGCCGCGGTAATTCCAGCTCCAATAGCGTATATTTAAGTTGTTGCAGTTAAAAAGCTCGTAGTTGGATCTTGGGTTGGGCAGAGCGGT
>NW_023364324.1:0-224 GCF_001411555.2 Juglans regia | reverse complement strand
TTAGTTGAATCTTATTCCTGTCTTAGTCTTAATGTTGACCTTGCCAATTTCGAGGACGAAATTTTATTTAAGGGGGGGAGAATGTAACACCCCGTATTTTAGTGTATTTTTATTGAAGGATTTTTTTTATGTTATTCAAAAAATTATTCTATTGTTTTAAAATTATTGGATTTTAATTGGATTATTTTTAGGATTTTTAATTGGGAAAAATTAATATTTTATGT
>NW_023364323.1:0-224 GCF_001411555.2 Juglans regia | reverse complement strand
CCCATGTGATCTTGAGTTTGAAGCTTGGATCTGTTTTAGGACACCTTTTTGAACCATGTGATGTTTTGGTTTGAAGATCACTTCTTTATAAGTCATGGATCAAGGGGTTGATCAAAACAAGTTAGAAACAAAATTCTGTTTTGAACTTAGAAGAGAAACCAAAAAGTTCAAGTATGGTTTTAGTGATTTTAATGACTTTTGTTCATGATTCAAAACATGATTAT
>NW_023364322.1:0-1978 GCF_001411555.2 Juglans regia | reverse complement strand
CCTGTCTCAGACCGCCCCATGGCCTGCTCTTGCAGCCCCGTGGCTTCTGTCTTCTTGACAGCCTGTGGGAGAAGCCCCATGGCTTGCCTTGACAGCCCCGTGGCAAGCCCCATGGCATGCCTTGGCAGCCCTGCTCGCACGCCCCATGGCCTGCCTTGGCAGCCCCGTGGCTTGCCTTGACAGCCCCGTGGCAAGCCCCATGGCATGCCTTGGCAGCCCCGTGGCAAGCCCCATGGCCTGCCTTGACAGCCCCGCTCGCACGCCCCATGGCTTGCCTTGACAGCCCCATGGCAGGCCCCATGGCCTGACTTGACAGCCCCATGGCTTGCCTTGACAGCCCCATGGCATGCACAGCGAGCCCCGTGGCAAGCCCCATGGCATGCCTTGGCAGCCCCGTGGCAAGCCCCATGGCCTGCCTTGACAGCCCCATGGCTTGCCCTGCTTGCACGCCCCATTGGTTGCCTTGGCAGCCCCATGGCACGCCCCATGGCTTGGCTTGACAGCCCCATGGCACGCCCCATGGCACGCCCCATGGCATGCCCAGGTAGCCCCGTGGCAAGCCCCATGGCTTGCCTTGACAGCCCCGTGGCATGCCCCACGGCTTGCCTTGACAGCCCCGCTCGCACGCCCCATGGCTTGCCTTGACAGCCCCATGGCATGCCTTGGCAGCCCCGTGGCAAGCCCCATGGTTTGCCTCGACAGCCCCGCGTGCACGCCCCATGGCTTGCCTTCACAGCCCCATGGCAAGCCCCATGGCCTGACTTGACAGCCTGACTTGATGCCTTGGCAGCCCCGTGGCAAGCCCCATGGCTTGCCTCGACAGCCCCGCGTGCACGCCCCATGGTTTGCCTTCACAGCCCCATGGCAAGCCCCATGGCCTGACTTGACAGCCTGACTTGACAGCCCCATGGCATGCCTTGACAGCCCCGCGGGCATGCCCCATGGCTTGCCTTGACAGCCCTTATTATGGCATCGCCCCGCTTTGGATGCCCCGTGGCATGCACAGCGAGGTTAGCACGGTGCCCACGGGCGATGCCTTGACAGCCCCATGGTTTGCCTCGGTGGTGCCCATGGCATGCCCCATGGCATGCACAGCGAGGTTAGCACGGTGCCCACGGGCCATGCCTTGACAGCCCCATGGCTTTCCTTGACAGCCCCATGGCATGCACAGCGAGGTTAGCACGGTGCCCACGGGCCATGCCTTGGCAGCCCGATGGTTTGCCTTGGCAGCCCCACTGGCATGCCCCATGGCTTGCCTTGACAGCCCCGTGGCTTGCCCCATGGCATGCCTTGACAGCCCCGCCGGCACGCCCCATGGCTTGCCATGGCAGCCCCATGGCTTGCTCCGACAGCCCCTGTGGCGAAGTCTGGCTCCCATGGTTTCACCCATGGCTTGCCCCACGCCGCGACACACCTTCGTGGTGCTTTCGTTCACCATGTCAAGCAATACAAAGGTCCGACGTAATAATCAGATCAACACACAAACTCTACAAAAGCAATCTTCCTTGTTGCCTCAAAAGATTGCAATACAACACTCACAACATGGCTCCCCAATGTTGCCACCCGACGTGCATGAACGGGGGCGAACACTTGTCTCGTGCTTTTGGACAATTGAAACCACCCAAATTGGTTTCCTAAATTCATTCCAATACATCTTGGATGTGTTCCAAGCATCACCTATCGATTTTTGCCTATTTTCGATTTTTTTTTGATTTTTCGGATTTATTTAATCAAAAAAATTAAATAAAAAAATCCCGATGTCGAAAAATTGTGAGGCTTGCTCCTACTTCAAGATATGATTTTTCTACGCATGCCTGCAAAAAATCTCGTCCAAATTCAAAGTATTTCGATAAAAAAGGCCTTTATGTTTCCTCGGACATTTGATGTTTCCTCCTGCCGGTTGGGATTTGGCTCTAAATGCTCTTTAGGGGCGTGGCCCCACATGGTCAGCCAGGAGGGCTTACCATGCGCCCTCACA
>NW_023364321.1:0-224 GCF_001411555.2 Juglans regia | reverse complement strand
AAATATTTTAAAAATTAAAATAAAAATTATAATATTATTTAAAAATATTTTTTTAATTATAAAGTAGAATAAAAATTAATATTTAATGATTTGTATTTTACTTTTTGATTAAGGAAGTGTTTTTTAATGATTTGTTTTTTACTTTCTGATTAAGGAAGTGTTTTTTAATGATTTTTTTTTTTTACTTTCTGATTAAGGAAGTGTTTTTTAATGATTTTTTTTTT
>NW_023364320.1:0-224 GCF_001411555.2 Juglans regia | reverse complement strand
CCCGCATGGTGCGGGGCGGGGGGCGGGGAGGGGGTGCCCCCGCCCCGCACCATGCGGGTAGCACCCCTACCACCACCTTGATAGCAAAAAGTAACAGACATACAAAAGGGTAAAAAAGAAACGGAAGGATCCTTCACTCTCACATAAGGTATAAGTTTTCTTCCTCACCAGCAGAAACCCATATTATAATATATCAATAAGAAAACTTCACAGACAAGAAAAAG
>NW_023364319.1:0-224 GCF_001411555.2 Juglans regia | reverse complement strand
GGCGGCGGCCGCCGCCGGCCGACCATGTCCCGACGACCGTTTTTTGGGCTCGTTTTCGTGGGGGTGATTCCTACATTCTCGATTGCTTTCTAGCAACAAGCCTGTGCTTTAGGGACGGATTTGGTGGCACCTAGTGCCACGCATGGGCTTGTTGATGGGGGCAATCGGTCGTGCTAGGGGCTTTCTCACGTTGGCTAGCCCTCGTGTGCTCTAGTCTACCCCAT
>NW_023364318.1:0-224 GCF_001411555.2 Juglans regia | reverse complement strand
GTCGTTCTAAGAGAGACTCTAACTCTTGCTGTCTCGACCTCATATACTCATTCTCACGCCGTGCAGCTTCTAAATCTGCTGTAAGATTATTAATTTGTGAAGCCGATGAGGTTGAGGAGAATGAACATTTATGCTTGATAGATCGTCCCAAACCTCTTGTCATACTAGACTGCGGCCCGAGCACTTGGGTGAATATGTCTATGTCACTAGGAGAGGATTCCGCA
>NW_023364317.1:0-224 GCF_001411555.2 Juglans regia | reverse complement strand
GTATGAAGGGAGTATACGAGGAGTGTACTCCATGGGATATGGTGATGCACCATATGGTAGGTATGCCATAGTGGTGATATGGTGTGTATGAATGGAGTGCAGGTGAAATGTACTCCATATGATGGGTGATACACCACATGGCAAGGATGCCGTAATGGTGATGTGTCGTAGTGTACGAAGGGAGTACACGGGGAGTGTACTCCATGTGATGTAATAATGTATAT
>NW_023364316.1:0-224 GCF_001411555.2 Juglans regia | reverse complement strand
TGGTATAGTTATAAGTTATATATTAGTATTAGTTATAAACTTTTAGTGATTTAGTATTAACATTTTATGTAATAATTTATAAATTATAATAAGAAATTATTTCAAATATGAATATATATGTTATATATAAAATTTCACATAAAAATTTATAATTATACATTATATATAAAACTTATATATATTAATATTTAATATATATAAAATATTTTGTATAAAATTTATAT
>NW_023364315.1:0-224 GCF_001411555.2 Juglans regia | reverse complement strand
TTTTTTAAAAATGTTTATGATGATTAAAAAAATACATGAAAAAAAGAAAAGAAAAATAAAAAAATGAAATACATATTCATGACATATTTTCAGGTTACTTTTTTTATTAGTTGTAGCAGTTCTCTTTAGTTAATTAAGAATATTATCATATTTAAATTATGTTAAAACTCTAATTATTTATATAGTTATACTTTTTTAAAAATATTTAACAAAATTTCATTATT
>NW_023364314.1:0-224 GCF_001411555.2 Juglans regia | reverse complement strand
GTTGTTGAGGTCTCAACCCCTTGGGAGCCAAGCCAAACCAGCAAACAACCCATCGTCGGCCGAGAGCACGCGTAGGAATCTAGTGCTAAGAAGCACCAAACACCGTGCCACACTCACACCTCAAGGATGCCATGCACGAGGATCGAACCCCCACGAAGATCAACGCATCAAGAAGGAAACCGTATCAAGGTTCAACCCCATGGGAACAAGGCCATCAAGGTCCG
>NW_023364313.1:0-224 GCF_001411555.2 Juglans regia | reverse complement strand
TTAAGTGCATCTATAAAGAGAAGAATAGCCCTTCAACAGGTCTACATCTCTGGCCGTAGACTCGACTAGGGTAGTAGATGATGCAGATGTGGCTACTTCACATCACGCTCCACACTTCTCAACTATGCAACCATCTAACACTTTGTGACATGCTATACAGTGCATCACAACTTCACCATATGAAATAGACTTCACGTGTACTCCCTTCACTTCACACTACACTT
>NW_023364312.1:0-224 GCF_001411555.2 Juglans regia | reverse complement strand
CATGTAACATGCAACATTTCGTAACATGGCATAACATATAACAGACAACATTTCATAACATGGTGTAACATGTGACAGTGAATCTTACATGACATGAAATACATGTAACAGATGGCATATTTAACTTAACATGACATGCTTGCAATGTATAGGAATACGTGATAGAATATCTTTTGTAACAGATGAATAATTCATGACAGAATAAATTCTGTGTAACAGATAAA
>NW_023364311.1:0-2500 GCF_001411555.2 Juglans regia | reverse complement strand
ATGGTTTGCCTTGACAGCCCCGTGGCAAGCCCCATGGCATGCCTTGGCAGCCCCGCTCGCACGCCCCATGGCCTGCCTTGGCAGCCCCGTGGCTTGCCTTGACAGCCCCGTGGCAAGCCCCATGGCATGTCTTGGCAGCCCCGTGGCAAGCCCCATGGCATGCCTTGGCAGCCCCGCTCGCACGCCCCATGGCCTGCCTTGGCAGCCCCGTGGCTTGCCTTGACAGCCCCGTGGCAAGCCCCATGGCATGCCTTGGCAGCCCCGTGGCAAGCCCCATGGCCTGCCTTGACAGCCCCGCTCGCACGCCCCATGGCTTGCCTTGACAGCCCCATGGCAAGCCCCATGGCCTGACTTGACAGCCCCATGGCTTGCCTTGACAGCCCCATGGCATGCACAGCGAGCCCCGTGGCAAGCCCCATGGCATGCCTTGGCAGCCCCGTGGCAAGCCCCATGGCCTGCCTTGACAGCCCCATGGCTTGCCCCGCTTGCACGCCCCATTGGTTGCCTTGGCAGCCCCATGGCACGCCCCATGGCTTGGCTTGACAGCCCCATGGCACGCCCCATGGCACGCCCCATGGCATGCCCAGGCAGCCCCGTGGCAAGCCCCATGGCTTGCCTTGACAGCCCCGTGGCATGCCCCACGGCTTGCCTTGACAGCCCCGCTCGCACGCCCCATGGCTTGCCTTGACAGCCCCATGGCATGCCTTGGCAGCCCCGTGGCAAGCCCCATGGCTTGCCTTGACAGCCCCGTGGCATGCCCCACGGCTTGCCTTGACAGCCCCGCTCGCACGCCCCATGGCTTGCCTTGACAGCCCCATGGCATGCCTTGGCAGCCCTGTGGCAAGCCCCATGGCTTGCCTCGACAGCCCCGCGTGCACGCCCCATGGCTTGCCTTCACAGCCCCATGGCAAGCCCCATGGCCTGACTTGACAGCCTGACTTGACAGCCCCATGGCATGCCTTGACAGCCCCGCGGGCATGCCCCATGGCTTGCCTTGACAGCCCCATGGCACGCCCCATGGCCTGCCTTGACAGCCCCGTGGCATGCACAGCGAGGTTAGCACGGTGCCCACGGGCGATGCCTTGACAGCCCCATGGCTTGCCTCGGTGGTGCCCATGGCATGCCCCATGGCATGCACAGCGAGGTTAGCACGGTGCCCACGGGCCATGCCTTGACAGCCCCATGGCTTTCCTTGACAGCCCCATGGCATGCACAGCGAGGTTAGCACGGTGCCCACGGGCCATGCCTTGGCAGCCCGATGGCTTGCCTTGGCAGCCCCACTGGCATGCCCCATGGCTTGCCTTGACAGCCCCGTGGCTTGCCCCATGGCATGCCTTGACAGCCCCGCCGGCACGCCCCATGGCTTGCCATGGCAGCCCCATGGCTTGCCTTGACAGCCCCGTGGCAAGCCCCATGGCTCCCCATGGTTTGGCCCATGGCTTGCCCCAAGGCACGCCGCGACACACCCGTGGTGCTTTGCCTACCATGTCAAGCACACAAAGGTCCGACGAAGAACACCGTAGATCACACAAACTCTACAAAAGCAATCTTCCTTGTTGCCTCAAAAGATTGCAATACAACACTCACAACATGGCCCCCCAATGTTGCCACCCGACGTGCATGAACGGGGGCGAACACTTGTCTCGTGCTTTTGGACAATTGAAACCACCCAAATTGGTTTCCTAAATTCATTCCAATACATCTTGGATGTGTTCCAAGCATCACCTATCGATTTTTGCCTATTTTCGATTTTTTTTGATTTTTCGGATTTATTTAATCAAAAAAATTAAATAAAAAAATCCCGATGTCGAAAAATTGTGAGGCTTGCTCCTACTTCAAGATATGATTTTTCTAAGCATGCCTGCAAAAAAATCTCGTCCAAATTCAAAGTATTTCGATAAAAAAGGCCTTTATGTTTCCTCGGACATTTGATGTTTCCTCCTGCCGGTTGGGATTTGGCTCTAAATGCTCTTTAGGGGGGGCATGCAAGCCCCAACATGGTCAGCCAGGAGGGTTGACCATGCCGCCCCCCTCACATGGGCATGCCCCTGGCGCCCATGGAAAGGGCGTGTGCCACGCCCCCCATGCCACCGGCGGGGGGGTATCGTCTCCACCGCCGCCGGCGGTGGTTGTGGCGGCGGCCGCCGCCGGCCGACCATGTCCCGACGACCGTTTTTTGGGCTTGTTTTCGTGGGGGTGATTCCTACATTCTCGATTGCTTTCTAGCAACAAGCTTGTGCTTTAGGGACGGATTTGGTGGCACCTAGTGCCACGCATGGGCTTGTTGATGGGGGCAATCGGTCGTGCTAGGGGCTTTCTCACGTTGGCTAGCCCTCGTGTGTTCTAGTCTACCCCATGGCGGTTGGGCCTATTTGTTTGGATGCCTCCTTTGCAACATGCTTGTGCACGGCGGATGGTGTTATGGCACCCAGTGCTACGCACATTGTTGCTCCCGGGGGGATCCGGATGATGCTGGCCTCGCTTCCATGGGGTTTGACGG
>NW_023364310.1:0-224 GCF_001411555.2 Juglans regia | reverse complement strand
CAACGACATAACACGCTCCATTTGCACCATCATCTCTCGTTGCACTTGCTCTTGCACTTCACTGCGTATTCTTTCCTCCTGGTCTCTCTGTTGGTCCTGCAAACACGTCTCTAAATGAGACTGTCGTTCTAAGAGAGACTCTAACTCTTGCTGTCTCGACCTCATATACTCATTCTCATGCCGTGCAGCTTCTAAATCTGCTGTAAGATTATTAATTTGTGAAG
>NW_023364308.1:0-224 GCF_001411555.2 Juglans regia | reverse complement strand
GTTGTGGTCTGGCGGACGTAACGGCGTGTGAGTGGTGACAAGGTTGTATGTCTTGACAGGCTCCGTGCTTGTGCATCGAACTGTTAGGCGTGCTCCTCCTCATTTTTGCTCCTCGTGTGGATAGCATGTTGGGCTACCGAAGGGTTCCTGTGTTGCATACCTACAAAGATGGAATTTGTCCCTCTCGTTGCCCCTTGTCCTTGTCGGTGCTCATCTTTGGGTGC
>NW_023364307.1:0-224 GCF_001411555.2 Juglans regia | reverse complement strand
AGGAGGGCGAGCCTGAGGAGACGGCTCCGCCCGAGGAGTGATCTGGAATCACTGGTTATTGTTATTTTATTTTTACCCTTTTGTATTTTTGGGACATGTGTTAACTTTATTTTGGATGACTGTATAACTGTTTTTAAAACTTTACTGATGTTTACTTGTATTTAAATTCTGGTACTTAGTTGACTAATCCGCTGCGTTGTTTTTGTACACCGTTGCATGTACAC
>NW_023364306.1:0-224 GCF_001411555.2 Juglans regia | reverse complement strand
GTGCATGAACGGGGGCGAACACTTGTCTCGTGCTTTTGGACAATTGAAACCACCCAAATTGGTTTCCTAAATTCATTCCAATACATCTTGGATGTGTTCCAAGCTTCACCTATCGATTTTTGCCTATTTTCGATTTTTTTTGATTTTTCGGATTTATTTAATCAAAAAAATTAAATAAAAAAATCCCGATGTCGAAAAATTGTGAGGCTTGCTCCTACTTCAAG
>NW_023364305.1:0-224 GCF_001411555.2 Juglans regia | reverse complement strand
AGTACTCCATAAAAATTTCGGACCAAGATCTATTCATTAGCTTGGTCAAAAACTCAAAAATATAACACACTCTCCAGTTTATCGCCCAGAATGACCTTTCTGGGGTCTAAACAACTTTTGACCAATCAAATGATCTCCAAATGGAACAAATAAGATATCCACGTAAACTAGACTCCAAAATAAACAACTTTCATGAAGGAAACGTTGCGAGGAAACACTTACAA
>NW_023364304.1:0-224 GCF_001411555.2 Juglans regia | reverse complement strand
GGGGGGGGGGGGGGGGGGGGGGGGGGCAGAGAGAATATAATTGCTTGTGAGGAAGATTTAATAGATAGGTGAACATTCTTTTTGTAGAAATAGCCAGGATCAACCACACATCACACTCAAAAAAAATCGTAGCAGAGTAGACTACCACAACAATGTGTATTACTACATTACACATTACTACATTAAAAAATAGGAAGAGAAGGGGGAGGGGGGGGGGGGGGGGT
>NW_023364303.1:0-224 GCF_001411555.2 Juglans regia | reverse complement strand
GAGCGAATTGAGAAACTCGGTCTTGCCCTGAGGCCTCCGAACCGTTTTATATTTGAAAAGAATAATAGATTTACTGTAACTCATAATTTGGATGAAAATAATTTAACTAATTCAATATGGAGTAAATATAGATGATATTTGTTAAATTTAAAAATAAAAAAATATTTAACTAATCCAATACCAATACTCTAAATTGATGTAAAACCTACCTAGGTTTTGACGAT
>NW_023364302.1:0-612 GCF_001411555.2 Juglans regia | reverse complement strand
CGCGACGGCGGCGCGCGAAGGAGGTGAAGGCCGCGGCTTCAAACCGTGCGTGAAGGCTAACGGTGGCTCGGATGGAAGTGAGGTTGGTAGGGTGAGGTCGCCGGCGGCAGGGGAACACTAGGGGATGGGCGGTGAGAGTCACCGCTGGCTCACGGCGGCTGGCTGGGTGGAGGCCGAAGTCGCACGGGGAGAGAGAGAGGGAGGGGCTCGCGCACGGGGGAAATGCAGCGGGAAAGAAAGAAAAAGGAAAGAAAAAGAGAAAGAAAAGAAGAAAGAGAGGAAAGAGAAAAATAGAGGGAAAGAAATGAGGTCCAGTCCTCATAACTTGGGTCACGAAAATGATCCAACGGAAACGATTTTAAAACCATAAGTTAAATAAAATAATTTAAACGTAATGGTAAAGTCAAATTGAAATAATTAAATCTCACAATAATTAATTAAATATGAAAAGCAGTTTAAATGCACAACAATAAATAAATATTAAGAAAGCACATAAAATATTAATTTTCCCCAATTAAAAATCCTAAAAATAATCCAATTAAAATCCAATAATTTTAAAATAAGAGAATAATTTTTTTTTTGAATAAATAAAAAATAATCCCTCAATAAAAA
>NW_023364301.1:0-25167 GCF_001411555.2 Juglans regia | reverse complement strand
CTCTTACAAATCAAAATCTTCAAGCTTCCCAAAACAAGCAATCATTCAAAAAAATACAACACTAACTTATTAGAAATATTCTATAACAAAAACACATTCTATAAATATCATAAAATTTAAATAAAAACAAGAAATAAAAATATTTTCTTACCAAAACTCAACTCTCTCTCACTCTCTAACTCAACTCTCTTTAAGTCTAACTCTCTCTCTCTCACTCACTCACTCTCTCTCTCTCTCTCTCTCTCTCTCTCTCTCTCTCTCTCTCTCTCTCTCTCTCTCTCTCTCTCTCTCTCTCTCTGTGTGCAGGACCCTCTCTTTCTGTTGCGTGCACGGGAGAAGAAGAAATGATGCACTTCCTCCCGTGCGCGTACTAATTAAGTTCTAAAATTATTAGTTTAAACGTTCGAACGTTTAAGTTTTACGTCCGAACGTTATATTCTAAAATTATTCCCGCCCAGCACGTTCGGACGTTTACAATACACGTTCGAACGTATCATTCTTATGATATAACATAAAATCTAGCGGGAAAGTTCCCGCACTTTCCTCATTTTATGTTCGAATGTATCACAATTTTTCGTTCGAACGTTCGTAAATTTATAGATAAACGTTTGAACATTTAACTTAAACGTCCGAACGTACATTTCATGAAAGTGTTACCATATTTGAGCGGGAAATCTCCCGCACTAATTTAACTAACGTTCGAACGTTAACAGATTTGGTGTTCGAACGTATAGTATAAACGTCCGAACGTCTGAATAATCACACAGATACCTTAATCGAGTGGGAAAATTCCCGCCTCTTAGTTTAATGTTCGAACGTTAACTTGAAACGTTCGAACGTACGATTCCTACTATACTAACTTATAGTATAATATATATACTACATTTTATATATCTATAACTATATACTACATTGTATAGTATGATAACATAATATACTTTAAATGAGAACATCAACGTATATAATATATAAACTATATCATATATATAAATTAATAATTTATATTAAATTGTTACTTATTAAATTCTTTATTATATACTAACTTATAGTATAATATATATACTACATTTTATATATCTATAACTATATACTACATTGTATAGTATGATAGCATAATATACTTTAAATGAGAACATCAACGTATATAATATATAAACTATACCATATATATAAATCAATAATATATATTAAATTGTTACTTATTAATTCATCAATAAACACCATAAACTCATAAACTATTCACAAAATTCACAAACAATAATCACAATTATTTCAAGAGTAAGCATAAAATCACAACAACATATATAAACATATTGCTAAACTTTATAAATATAACAAGCACTCACAAAAAAACCAATATTATTATATAACATCCTAATATATAACTTAAACATTTATAATATAATATATTATAGATAAAATTTTGGAAATTAAATTGACAAACGTTCGAACGTAATAATAAGTACGTTCGAACGTTCTATGTATATAAGGCCAAAACCGAACGTCGAAACGACATTCGGTTACGTATCCATCGTCTTCTCCGTTCTTTGCCGCCACGCCTCCGTCACCGCCTCCGTCAACTCCGCCACAACCGTCATTAAAAGGTAGGCATTCATCTTTTATGCAAATAACATGTATTTTATTGAGATTTAGATTGAGATTTGTTTAAAACCAGATAAGTATTACCGGATTTTCAACTTCATTTTCCGGCCACCACGGCCAGTCATTGGCCGAATAGTCACCGTAGAAATGTTTCTTGAAGTGTATACTTCATTTACATGGTGACATTTCGGCATTTAGAACCTTGTAGAGAAATTTTCGAGATTTCAATAATGGCTGAGTCGACTCAGCCATTCTGCGTCGAAACGTTCGAACATTTCACCAAGACATTCGAACGTACGACGTTTAAATTACAGAGCCGTTACGGCTTTCACGTTCGAACGTTAATCGTCTTACATTCGGACGTGAATATTATTAAACGACATACGTTCGAACGTGAATATTTACTTTCGCATGTAAATCACATACGGTCGGACGTTTAATTATAACATCCGAACGTAGTGATTTTCTACATTATTCATGCTTCGACGTTCGGACGTTCATATTTACGTTCACACGTAAAACAAATACGTTCGAACGTACATTCGAACGTATTTGTTTACTGCTTATGTTCGAACGTACATCTGTACATTCGAACGTATTTGTTTTACGTTTGAACGTAAAGTTATTTACATTATTTTACGTGCGAACGTATAAATTAACGTCCGAACGTTTTTATCTTTAACGTTCGAACGTTAAAGATAAAACGTTCGAACGTTAATGTAGAGCATCTTAAAATTAATACAAAAAAATGCATTATTGTAAATAATTTTTTTTTCCTTTTCTATTTTCAGGATATGGCTCTTCCACTGCATACACGAAAACGAGGGAGGGAAGGAGCCACGTCGGACACTGCCCGTATCGGAGCTCGTACTGTTATGGTAGAGAGAGAGGTCTTAATTAATGAGTTCGACGAACTCTGTTGGCAGCAGACGAACCTAAGAGATGTTTTCTTCAGTAGAGGCTGGGGAAATATCTGCACATTGAGGGGGAAGGTATACCCCTCAATGGTTCAAGAATTCTATATGGGGATGTGTGACATGCCTCCGGATGCATCCTCTCACACCGTGACTGTACGCGGTGTTTCCATTGAGGTATCGGCAGATGTCATCGACGAGCACATCGGGATTCATCGAGGTGCTCAGACATTTACACACTCAACACCCCGTGAGGATGTAGGCACTTCTGCATCATCTACTGGCCGGGGATGTGAGCCAGCATCAGCCGATGATGCAGGCCAGTCAGAGGCTGAGGATACTGGCGTCGAGGCTCGGGATGATGACCGAGACGAGGATTTCTACATCCTCATCGGGAGGGATCGCATGCAGATCGAGCGGAAGAACGCCTTCAACCAGAACCATCTGCTGCATTTCTTCCGCATGTCGATCCTGTGGCTCATAAAACCACATTTAGTCGGCTTCGGGCACAATTTTTGATACGAGTGGCACGTGGAGATCCTATAGATTTGCCACTACACATTTTTGAGAGGATCCATTACGAGGCGAGCATCGTCTCCACGGATAATCTCCCATATGGTGTCCTCATCAGTCCACTATTACTTGCACGGGGAGTGCCGACCCAGCCAAAGGAGCGGGTCAAAGATCAGATGAGCCCCCTCGACATGACCAAGCATCGGCGTAGCATTGGACAGGCGAGGGGACGTCAGCCACCCCCTGTAGAGGATCTAGTTCCTCCGACGCAGCCTGAGCCAGGTCATGTCGGGAGTAGTAGTCAGCATACGCCGAGTACATCTGCAGGAGATGTGCGGCCTGCTTGGGTTGATGCGGTCATCTCACAGCTGACTGCGCATATTGATCATAAGATCGATCGATCGATCGCTCGAGGCTATATCGGCGTCTGTTGCCGAACTCACCCATCGTGTAACTATCCTCAACGACAAGGTTGATACCTTGACTGAGGAAGTACGGAGTTCGACTTTTGCGGATAACGTTATCATCTGACTGTTGTTTACTACATTCTATCAAATTTTGTATTTTATTTTTAATATTTGTAACGAAAAATATTATTGAATATTTTTATCGTTTTTTAATTTCAATTTTTAATCTTCTTTGATGTTATAATTTTCAACTTTAATACTAAATCACTACATTTCAAATATATATAAATCAATAATATATATTTATATATTACAAAGTGTGTATATATAAATATATACAATTCAATTTTTTAGACTTGTTCACAAATTATGCACAATAAAAATCACATAATTTTTAAATTAAAGTCATTTAATTTAAATTTACAATGAACGCTCGAATGTTATTACTTAACGTTCGAACATTGGTGCAAACATTTTACGTTCGAACGTAAAATTAATAACATTCGAACGGTTGCGCCAAAACATTTTACGTTCCAACGTAAACAGACATAACGTTCGAACGTATATGTGACGTTCAAACACATATTTCCCATACGTTCGAATGTAAAAAAATCTCATTCTATCTTTAGTGACGGTTTCCAAAAACTATCACAGAAAATACCTTTTAGTGACGATCTAGGGACTGTCACAATTTCCCAACCGTCACTAAAAAGCAATTGTGTTATAGTGAATTAAGCTGGAAAAGAGAGAGAAATTGATAGGAAATGTGGAAAGTTTTGAAATTAATGTCACAGATAAGAACACAGCCGATCTCTTCGAGGGGAGCACCTTCAGGAAAAACAGAAAAGAAAAATTAGAAATATTTTGATGCCCTCTAACAACCCTTTGCTACGGTCTATAACCAACCCAAACGCTACTCCACTAGATGCATGGCTCCCAGCCAATAGGAAATTAGAAGTAAAATACTACTAAAATAAAAAAAATACATCTAATAAAATGATAATTAGACTTAGTAGATCCAACATCAAGGCTACCCCCAGTGGCCCAACTCCAAGACCCATTTACTAACTGCCCTTTTCTTTATTAAGCCCACGCGTGTTAATTAAAGCCCATGACCCTTCTTCACTGCTCACGACAATCACTTCAGTTCCTCTTCAACTCATAAATTCACTTTTACTTAACTCTTAACCCCCCTTAGCCGCCATGTGACAGAACTTCCATGTACGCTACCAAGCCTAAATACGATAAAATTTCCCGTCAATAGAGTTGAGAACGACTATAAATAATTTACTAGTTTGTGAGTATTTTTGATAATTAATTAATTCAGAATTTGTCATTGTGTGATCATGACCGATCGATATCACTATATTATATATATATATATATATATATATATATATATATATATTTGTGTGTGTGTGTGTGTGTGTGTGTGTTCAGTGTTGATGCGTCGATGAGTACTTGTAAGTCTCAACCAATTTGTCCAGCTATAGGACTCTAGATAGGGACTAGTACCCATGCATGCATGCACGGACTAGACAACAAAATTAATTAACAGATAACTACCTCGCTCACATCCTAAACTACTTATAATGCCGCGTACGTTATTTAATAATCGTTAATGTCTATAATATATATATATATATATATAATATATTATATGATCTGAACATAGACACGGTACGTAGTTGTAGACTTAGATCAAAGACTTTTCCTAAGTGAACCAAAAAAGACTTGGAAAGACTTTATAAATAATATACATTTAAAGAAACTAATTAAAGCAAAGGAGATATAATTGTTCATGTGTTACAGTTGTTTTTTTTTTTTTTTTTTTAAGTTGCTTTTAATTCCTCGCAGCGAGTACGTACGTACGTTTCATAGCAATTAAGCAGATCGATGTATACTGCTTAATTTGTCTAAACTAGTTGATCTCCAGCTAGATGGCTTCAATCAAGCAGTAGTATTGAAATTTTTAGTTTGAAAATTAGATTTGTCATGTCAATATTACAAATCTCAAGAAAAAATCGTGGGACGTTTTATGTACGTCAGTAGTACGTATTTAGCTAGAGACGTTAACGAATCATGATCACATCAGCCTCATGATGGCGCATGCAGTGATGCATGGACGGACTAGACAACAAAATGAAGCATGCAATTGAAGGCATTCCTAACAAATAATGGTTTTTTTTTTTTTTGATAAGGACTATTGGTTTTTAATACAGAGACAAATATTACTTCACATATATCCAATTAATACACAGACAATATTCATGTGATAGACTTTTCCATATATGCAATTGGACGGATGGAGTACATTTGGGGTCAAGATTGCCTAGAATTCAAGCCAGAGATATGGCTGTCCCAAGACGGCAAAAAACTTGAGGCACAAGATTCATACAAACCCGATGAATTTGATTACCATAGCAAGAGAAGGAAAGATGAGGAATATCTGAAGAGGGGCCATGCAGGCAACAAAGAAGAAATCTTGCATGGCCACCGAGAAAGCACCAGCCGCCGAAAGCTAGAAAGGGATGATGCTTTGGGCCCTCGAAAGAGAGATGATCAACTAAGACCTAGAGATAATCTTGATGAGATCTGGTTGCAGAGAGAAAGGGGTGAAAGGCAGAGAGAGAGGCGCTGAAACAGACTCATGCATGAAGATTATCTGCCCAAGCAGGAAACAGATGAAGGGGGGGTTGCTGTAAGGGGTGGGCGTGATCCAGAGGACAATACGTTAGCTAGTCATGCATGCTAGGGCAAAGGAGGATTACATAGGATTTGATAAAGAATACCAATTCAAGGACGTACACGGCGCGACCACTACAAGAAAACTGGGCATTTGCGGCGCTCGAATTCGCCAGAAATATGCTCCATAATCGCTGCTGTAGCTCAGATGCGGCGATCTACACATCGCCGCTTGATCGCCACAATCCTAAAGCCATTTCCGCTCAATAGCGGCGAATTTAAAAAATCGCCACAATTGACTATATTTCCGGCGATCAATTCTCGCCACAATTGATTAAAAAAACGCCACGAGAAGGGTTCCCGGGTCCAACATAAGCGCCGCGAAAAACCAATAGCGGCGATAGATGCCGTCGCGATTAAACAATTAGTCGCCGCAAAACTAGTTTTTATTAGTGGCGATATGATTGTGTCGCCATAATTGTATGTTTTTGCGGCGACTTTCTTCAACGAGAAATACGGTAGGATATCGCCGTAATAGATAACTTATCGCCGCAATAGGATACTTGTAACGATTTGAAAATGTCGCCGCTATAGATATCCTACCGTATTTCTTGCTATTGTGGCGCATAGGAGTCGCCGTAATAGTGAGCTATTGCGGCGCTTTGTAAATTCGCCACTGATTTGGTTATTCAACGATTTTTCTCGGCGCTGAAATGTCGCCGCAAATGCTCCCTTTTAATTTTTTTTTTCCTACTCTTCGCCCAAATACGTTTGTTCCATTTCATTTTCACAACTTCCAGTTTATGTAATTAATACTATTTTTCTTATTATTTCAGGTAAGTCAAACAATATTACTTAAAACATCAATTTCAATTAATATTGTTTGACCAACCTGAAATAATAAGAAAAATAGTTTAATTAACCACATAAACTGCACTTAATGTTGACAGAGGATAGGAATATTGTCATATTAAACCCATGCCTTATGATATTAAATAGTTAGAAACAAGAAACATAAAGGAAAATATTGAACTTTCATTATATATGCCTTGAGAACATGTAGGAACCTAATTTCCAAATCTTTGATCACTATTTCCATCTAAGATAATAAATTAATGAGTATCAATTCATCCATTCAGGTGGGGAATTCACATTAATGTAATTATGGGCTATACACTAGGGTGGACCATTCGAAACCCAAAACTTACGCCTTAACTACTAAATATTGAGAATACATTGTTCAAATATAGGAACTATGCTGCTTCTTTATCTTTATAAATTATATCTAGTCGTTGTAAAGTAGCAAAATGGGACTTGGGCATGAGGGGTGGGCAGAATCATGGCTTACAAGATTGCATCAATGCCCTATACTTGGCCGCCACAAGCTGAAATATTTCCATCTCAACAAACACCAATCTGACAAGTGCAAATAAAATGCATCAATTCACACCATAATAACAGTTATATATAAAGGACTAGTTATATATAACAAAACATTCTATTTGTGCAAAACCAACATAGAATAATCTATGAAAGCATGTCACTAAGCAAGTTAAATAACTGCAAGTTAAAACAGTAACAACTTGCAAATTAACATACATGCAAAAAATAAACAAATAGGGACTGCATGCAAAAAAATACTGGCCTAGAAACATATTATCTTTTTCATCTGGGTATGAATTGCTCTTCAAACTGCTTAGAGTTCTCTTAATTCGTTTAGTACTTTCTTTATATTTAATTAACAATAGAGATTAAGATAATATGTTTAATTAATCAGTTTGAATATATATATATTGATCACAACTTGTTTCCTGTTATTTTTTTTTTTTAATTTTTTATAGGGTGTTTAGGAGACTACTTTGGTGGCTGAGATATCTCTCTCCACCCAGTTTTTCATTGTCATAGAGGAACAAAATTACAAAGAACAGAAATGCAAAGAATATGTGAAGTAGTAGGTAAGAAACCGAACAATGATCAATATAATGGCATATTAACCTCCCTTAGATGACAATGGCATTACATGTAGCTGCATCTATCATCACAATGCACGCATATAATATAGGGTCTAAAATCTCTTCCATTGTACACAGATCAAGCCAAGAGGAAACAATCTTATATATATATATATGAAGTTTAAATTATGATACCTTTAATGAAAAAACTGAATTGATAGCCAGAATTTGCACATCTTCTACTATGATCTGCTGGTCTACCTGCAACATACAGGATAAAACTTTCATTATAGGAATTGCTTAGTCAGCATCTAATTAAAATAACATATATGATTGATATACACATGCAGTTAGAATAAAACATGTATATAGAGCTAGCCATTAGAGCTATATAATGGACAAGGAAATGCGATTTTGGCCCTTGAGGAGAAAGAGAGAGCAGCTTTGAGTAGAAAGCAAGCAAAATCCTAAAGCCATGAAAACCCACTTCGCTTCCAGTTGGTCTAATACCAAGGCAAGCATATATGCCAACTGCATGCAAAAATAATAACGCAAACAAACTATATAAGTCGGTAACCAACTTCCCT
This sequence comes from Juglans regia, assembly GCF_001411555.2. Lineage (NCBI taxonomy): Eukaryota > Viridiplantae > Streptophyta > Magnoliopsida > Fagales > Juglandaceae > Juglans > Juglans regia. Next base: position 16,507 of record NW_023364301.1, on the reverse strand, counting down.
TTAAAATACACCTTCTCTTAGACCCTTTTTCATCCTTTTTCTGTATTACTTCAGCTATACATCTCTGAGCAAAGTGACTGTATGACAAATTTTACCCAGCCAAAGAATAAATCTTTGTGGCCAACTCAGCCCCACTTCTTCCCCCACGCCCTTGGTTTGCCTTACTTCTAGGGCTGTCCTAAACCGGCCTATATATACAAATCCATTTGAGTAGTTGGCTTCTGGCCTTTGAGGGCTGTGGAGTTTTTGGGAAGTCATGGAAGCAAGCAGATGTTACATGAGAGCTCAGTTTCTACTTCTGTTTATAACTATGGCAGCCATTTTCTTAACTGATTGTGGTAAGGCTCTTGTGTTTGAAGGTTTTTTGTACATGTATTACTTAAGAGATCCATCAATTTATAGAACTAATGCAACTGGAAAACGCCTTTAGACTGATATATCGAAATGCCAAAGTGCTATTATTTTTGTTTCTTAAGCAATGTTAGTATTTCCATCAATGCTTGACTAAGTTTCTGATTAAATGATGCTTAAAATGCTCTGCAATAGCCAAGATAGATATTACAAACCAAGACAATGTAAGTTTCTGATGAAATGATGCTTAAAATGCTCTGCAAAGTGTTAATATAGATATTACAAACCATCTCGAGTGGGTATCATTACTGTTGTGTGGTAAGAAAATATCAGAATTGACCAGCCTACGATCTATGTTTTTGTGAAGCAGAAGCAACAAGATCAGTGCATACCTGGAACGTCCAAGACATCCCAAGAAGTTCAGTCCTCAAAACTACAAAGAAAGTGAAAGTCACAAAGCACTTAGACATCTGAACACTATGCTGGATTGTTCAAACGCCCATCCCTACAGTGTGAGTTCACCATTTTCTTTACCACCATTTGAGTCCCTAGGTCCAATGCCCTCGCCTGAAGTTTAAATTATGATACCAAGAAAAAACTGAATTGATAGCCAGAATTGATCTTCTACTATGATCTGCTACACTCATTTCTAACGTTCACGTTAGTTCTTATTTAGTAAATAAGAAGGGGGAGTGAATTTAATGATATATCATCATTTGATGAATGAAATGACTATAGTAACATCACAGCACTTGAAAGTGTGTCATGTTACATCATAAAATATGCATGAAGAACCACTTGCATATGTCTTACTAAATCAATTATCATGTGTATAATTGAAAAAATAAGCATCCTAGTAAATCTGATTATTTTAAAACACTAGGTAGACCTCTTTTTAAACTATCAGATTTCAAGCTATGGTAGGTTCCAAGTATCCTTTTCTCATAAAACATCCAAGTAAATCAAGCCAAAATCTGAACCACACCCATCAATATTGAACAACCCATTCTTACTAAACAATCATCCATGGATGCTCTGACAAGAATGTGCCCAATCATAATAGATCTCACATTATCTTGTCATGTAGCAACACAACAATGTTTGCAAATGGCACTCCAACGTTACGTATTTAAATTTATATAACAGTGCCCAAGTATTCAAATAACTCACCTGCTAACTAACCATAAGGAGAACTGCAAGTTCAGCAATTTGGTTGCCAATTTCAGTGGACGATGCCAAGTATATAATGCAAGCAACAATTTCCTACGAGAAGGAGAAATTGGGGTTCAGATATTATTTTAATAATCGGTGAGCAATTGACCTACTAGAAGAAATAAGTATACTCTCCATCATACTAGTTGGAGTAGGCAAGGAAAAAATATATTCTCAAACCTTAGATACCTGCTCCTAACGGAATGAATAAGCATTAACCCTAACCATAGAAGAATTGAAGATTACCAACAAAGCATGTGCCTTCTTAATAGATTGAGAAAAATATATTGAAGATATCCTTAGTGTAAAAAATAAACGATGACAAAGAAATAAGAACTGTTCTTTCTTATTTTTGGTAAAAACAGCGTGTTGAGAATACCCATTATGTCCATGTTGCTTGTTGCCGCTATGTGGAATCAAATGGTTGAAGTTATGTCCAGTTTAAGGCCTATTTGGTTTTAAAAAAAAGTTAAGGTTCTTGTTCATAATGTCAAAAACTATTGGCCACATCTCATAAAGACTAACCATTACCTCAAAACCCAACATTACTACATAAATACAAATCACTCAGTTAAAGAACACTTAACTGAATATAAGTTAAGTGTTACATGTTCAAAAATATATGGTTCTTATTTATTTGATAGTCCTAGCCATTTTTCTACTGTAAATTTATGGTGAAAAACAAAAGAATCACCTAAGATTTTTGTGGGAACTATCAACAAACTGGGTTAGGAAGACTTTGATAGATGCCTGTATCATGCTTGTATAGATACTCTCTATGGTTACATTAATCATGAAATGAAGGGACCGAGTATGATGGATGTACCTGACTAGTGCACAGCAGTAATTTACCCGCAAACCTGATGGCTATTTTCCTGAGTTCCAGTTAACCTTCTTGACCAGAAATGGGTAGATGCCTCTTCAATGTATCCATCCCACCAACATAAGACTTCCTTATGTGGAGCATGGTATCTGCAAATTAAAACACATAAGTTTGTAAACACACCTGAACATGCAACCATATAATCAATGGAAAACATTGAAAAAAGAAAGGCTACATCTCTTTCACTATTCACTAAACCTGCAAAGTATTGTCTTTCACCGTGCTGCAATTCTTCCATGGCCACAACATACCGGTCCTTACCCAACACCCTCTAGCTAATTGGAACAACCCATTGAACATCTAACCAAACGTCCACACAGTAAATTGACCAAAAAATGCCCTCAACTACCCAATGAGGGAATTAATGCAAAAGTAGACAACCTTCCTCTTCAAAAATATAGATCTAAATATGTGGACTTCTGAAAATATATATATATATATATGGTTTTATATATATATTGGCCACCCACTATCCCCCACCACCAAAAAGTTTCCAAAATACACAAAAAGCCCTTCCCATGCGTTTTGAAGGTAGCTCACTGAGTCTCTCCACGAGAGTGGAGAGACTCAGTGTTATACAGGAAATTTTGCAAGAAGTCCCTCAACATCTTATCTGTTTCACTTTGCCTCTCATGAAGTGCGCGCACTTCATCCCTCATTTCCTCAAGTTGCGTCTTGTAGTTCAAGGCATCTTTCTTGTAGTTCTCGGCATCTTTCTTGTAGGTGTCGGCATCTTTCTTGTGTTGTTCAATTAAGGCTTGGTACTCTTTTTCTCGTTCACGGTCACGTTGTTTTGTCGACTCCGGGATGACCATCTCCCCTAACCCCCGGGCATATCCTGGTCTATGCCCAAGTACCTCCCTAAACACACTCGCCGCTGCGTCCTCGGTATGTCGTTCAGGCTCTAGATCATCCAGTTTGTCAACCATCTTTTTCTGCCATAATATAACAATAACAACATAAAATTGTTAAGTCCTTTAATGCCTCATTAATTTTTCACTTTCAAATATAACCTAATTGAACCTTTAATGAGTAAGTGTAGGAAATATTCTAACATAAAAAGATCGTACTCACATAGTTGTCTTCGGTGGCTAAGGTGACAAATTTACCGTTCTTCTTCGACCAATGAGTCTCCTTATAAAACTCCACCAAAGTCACATTCGTCGCCCGCTACAATTTAACGAATTTGTATAGTTAGCTATGATCAATCGGAAACTCATGAGTAAAAGGAAATCAACTCGCAGTGACCATATAGATTACGATATAAATCAACCGACAGATTATACCTTCTCCTCCAGTATCCTAACAAAGGATTTGCGGCCTGCTGTGTGGTTATTAGTTTGCTTCTTTCTGTTTTCCTGATTTTGTCTTGAGATTTTCTATCATTAAAACCCAATGTTAGCCAACACAAAATGCATAATAAGATAGCAAAATCTTGACTTATTGTTGATATATATTTTTTATGTTGCATATACAATATATACCTTGAAGTCTTCGCTTCCCCTCCTCGCACACAGCTTATCCCAGACTATCGGGTCGACCATGCCACCCCCAGAAGCCAATGCTTCTTCGTGAGTTTTGTATGATAAATATTTGCGGTGTAGTTCGTGATGGAATGCATTGAACCGCTTACGTAGATGTTTTGTGACCGTCAATCTATGATTTGCCAACTCCCAATCCAACACGAAGTCACCCTACAAGAATGAACACAACGTTAACTGAAGCCCGCATTTTATTCTACCCCCACTTCCGTAGTTGAGAATTGAAATAACAACTTACCCGAACACGTTCAATCAACTCGTCCTTTTGAGCCTGAGGCACGTCGGTCCATCTACCATAACTCATGTCACAATGTTGTTTTACTATTTGAGTTATCCGTGTCGTGAACATGGATGCGTTCTCACAACACGGTGCCGACTCGCCATCATTAATCTTTAGAGGCACTTTTCCATACTTTCTCAACTTCTCGAACTCAGTGCACTTAGCAAGCCCACGCCTACATTTGGGCTGTTCCTGGGTAGCTGTAGGCACTGTGGGGGCGACTGTATCTGTATTTCAAGAAAACAAAAAATTGATCAGATTTTGGGGTCTTCATTACTCTTTGGTGTTTGCAAATATATGGTTCAAACAACAATTTTTAATGAACTAGAAGGGCAAAAGACGACCATACCGATATCTTCTCTGTTCGGTTCAGGTTCTCTCACGGGTGAAGATTCTCTATTAGCATGGGGTGGGGGCTGAGGAATGGGACATGGCGGCTCCCATGGACGACTAGGAGGCTGCGTTGAGTCATCTGAACCAGAGTGATCCGCATCTGAACTTGAACTATGGTAGGAATTGATTCTAACTCCTCGGGGTCGATTGGCTCTAGTTAAGTATGGGACAAATGGTTTCGCCCGAATACCTCGTCCAACACCTTTTCCTCAGATGCTCTCTCCCCTTGCATCACCTACAAGTGTATTACATTCCATTAGCGCAGAATGTGTTGCCACAAATTAAGGATGCAATGATGTGAATGTAGGCAATAGAAAATAAACGTACTATTGGGCAAAGTACGTTGAGTCGAAATATCTACCTTGATTTGAGAAACTCCTCATGTCCACCAGGATGAATATGGGAATGGTCACAACTTTTTGAATACTCGATTCTGGCCATAGAATGAAGGGAAAAATAGTTATGATAATTACTAAAATCAGGTAGGAAAGGACATCACATGTAATAATACATAAGTGGTTAAGCGATTAACCACTTATGCATAAGAAATAGACCGAACATATACAACAATCTCTACCTTGATCGTGATGCTCGATGTGAGTGAATCCGCAATGCTCAGGGATGGGCTCTCGTCGTTCGCGTGTCACTTTGGCCTTTATTGAATGTGACACCGTGCCTTTTTCCCCCCACCTGAGATGCAGTAGGCATAAAATTATTAGTCACAGTTACGACATGTGATCCGAAAGAATAATGCATACGAGTATAAGATAAGCAATCAAACATGCATTTAATAAAACATTAGAAGGCCATTTGGCAAATGTTTCCATCCACTACTTTAGTATATACTTAGAAATGCATAGACAACTGTCGGACTCGAAGTGACAATCATTACATCAAAAGATCATTAGTTGAGTGCGCATTCAGGATCTAGAGCAATTGGGAAAAAATATATGGTATCAAAAAAGTGATACATTAGTTGACCCAAAAGTATATTAATAAATCCATCTTGTGATTCCAAACTTTAAAGGGACATACATGTAATTCTAGTTCGTATTTGAGTTGTTGGACACAACCCATGTCAAAAATGCCAGCAAAAAGGAAATCAACAAAAACTCAATATTCGGCTTGTTGTCTATTCTGAACCACAGTCGTCGTCTGTGTCTAACTCCTCCTCATCAGAATATTCCTCATTGGCATAAGCATCTCCTGAACTAGAAGCAACCATGCCATCATCAATAAAGTCAAATGAATTGAAGTCTTCGATAGCCGGAACAGTGACATCTTGTGCATCAATGTGGGTAGGTTCTATATCATTCCTATTAAGTGGAGTTGACACTGGACATGCATCACACTCCAATGGTGCATATGTAGATGATGGATCATCTTCTTGATAGGCATCATCATCACCAAATTCTCCGTCGATATCTTCTAACACCCTCGGCACCGGTGGAATGTCATATACATTCCTATTCGTGAACTTCTGCACCACAAACCATCTTCCTTGTGCCCTTACATCCCTGATGTAAAAACACTGGGACGCCTGACATGCCAATACAAATGGTTCATCCTTATACCAAGTCCTATCCATGTTGATACTGGTCATATGGTTATCAACTCGTACCCCACGTCTTTGATCCCCCACATCAAACCAGTCACACATGAACAAGTACACCCGACGCCGCCCCATGTAGTGTAACTCCACGATGTCATTAATAACACCGTAGAAGTCAACATTATTAGTACTTTCGTCACCAGTTACCAATACCCCTGAATTTTGTGTACGCCGTCGAAGTTCACGTTGCTTCGTATGGAACCTCTTGCCATTTATAATGCAAGCAGCATAGGATGCAACATAACGTTCAGGACCACAAGCTAACGCATACAGATCAGCAGTCACATCAAGTGGGTTGGTGATACGCTGCTCCTGAACCTACAACAATATTGAAGCTTAGGTAATCACTTATAGTTTCTACTACATAATCGGGAAGATTCAGGTTCAACTAACTAGGGAGGGAGCAAGCTAGCTTACACGTTGCTTGAACCAAGATGGAAACTCAGTTTGATGCTTTTGATTGGTATGGTTTGGACTATGCACATTACACTTCTCGTAGTGCTCCCTGCATTTGGAGAACACAAAAGCGTCCAAGCAATACACGTAAGTTACGTGTTGGGCATACAACAAATAAATGGGTTGTCCCCAAAAAGCCATAAGAAAATAATTAATCACTTTATACATAATGGATGCTTACTTTAGGTAGGATGCAATCTCATCGCAGTTGTTGAGGACGTACCAGGTGGCTTCCGTAAAGAGTTTATTTGATAATTGCAAGTTTAAAGCCATACCAATGGGTCGAACTTTTTGGTTGAAAATCTTGAATCCATCTATATTCTCCGCTTCTCCACCATCAACATTGCGATCCATTCGAGTAAACTTCGTCTCAATATCTTGGAGATACATTGAGCAAAAAGTCAAGCATTCGATGTGAATGTAGGCTTCGGCTATTGAGCCTTCTGGGCGGGCTTTATTCTTAACATACTTCTTGAACTTGCCGAGATACCTCTCAAATGGATACATCCACCTGTATTGTACTGGACCTCCAAGTATGGCCTCACGGGGTAAGTGGACAGCTAGGTGGACCATGATATCGAAAAAAGAAGGGGGAAATATCATCTCCAATTTGCATAGGATTGTGATGATATCAGTTTGGAGTTGGGATAGACGGTTAACATCTAGGGTTCGGGCACACAACTCCTTGAAGAAAGTGCTCAATTCAATCAAGGCCAAGGCAATATCACTTCGTAAATACCCCCCAACAGCAATAGGGAGTAGTCTTTGCATGAAAACATGACAGTCGTGACTTTTCAATCCCGAAATTTTGCAATCACGTATAGAAACACAACGCGAGATATTGGAAGCGAAACCATCTGGGAATTTCACATCAGCCAACCATTCACAAAATTTATTCCTTTCATCACCGTGTAATGTGTACAATGCATGTGGCATTGTAACACGTTCACCTTCATACTTCAAGTGTAATTCTTTTCTGTAACCCAAAATCTCCAAATCACGTCGAGAATTGATGTTATCCTTAGTTTTACCAGGAACATTCATTAAAGTCCACAAGATGTTATCAAAAATATTCTTCTCAATATGCATGACATCTAGATTATGTCGAAGACGCAGGGTTGCCCAATACGGTAGTTTGAAAAATATGCTATACTTTGTCCAGTTCAACTCTTCAGCAGTACGTTTTCTCTTTCGACGTGCTTTACCAAATTGCACGTCCCCAAGCATCTGTAGTTGAGCTAAAACATCAACTCCTTCTAAAACACTTGGTAGCATGCGATGATCTTCTTTACCATTGAACAAATGTTTTCTCCTTCTCCACATGTGATCTGGCGGCAAGAAGCGACGATGTCCCATATAACAATGTTTCCTACCATACTTCAACCAATTGGAGTCTGTGCCCTCATTACAGGATGGACATGCCAATTTTCCTTTTGTCGACCAGCCAGAAAGATTCCCGTAAGCAGGGAAGTCATTAATTGTCCACATTAAAGCAGCATGCAACATGAATGTTTCCTTTGTGGAGGCATCAAACGTAGGTATCCCATGTTCCCAAAATTCAATCAATTCATCTAGCAACGGTTGCAAGTATACATCGATGTCATTACCTGCAGATTTTGGCCCAGGAATAATGAGGGATGTCATGAAGAACTGATCTTTCATGCACAACCAGGGCGGCAAGTTATACGGGACTAGGATTACTGGCCAAATGCTATACGGTTTAGCCATATTGTTGAAGGGATTGAAACCATCACTTGCCATCCCAAGCCTTACATTGCGAGCATCCTGAGCGAACCAACTATGTTCTTCATCAAATCTCTTCCAGGACTCTGAGTCTGCAGGATGTCTCATAGTAGCCTGATCAGTCAGCCGTTGTTCTTTATGCCATCTCATATCACCTGCTATCTTTGCAGACATGAAGAGACGTTGCAATCTTGGCTTCAAAGGAAAATGCCGCAACACTTTTTGAGGGATAAGACGTGCCTTATGAGTATTAGGCACCCACCTTGAAGCCTTACAGGTAGGACATTCATTAAGATAAGCATTTTCCTTCCAAAACAGGATGCAGTCATTGGGACATGCATGAATTTTGTGATAGTTGAAACCCAGACTCCGCTCCATTGACCTTGACTCCTCATATGACTGTGGAAGTTCTGCATCGGGAAAGGCAGCCCGCAACAAGTTAAGTAGCATATCAAACGACTTTATTGACCATCCACCCAGTGTCTTAATGTGTAACAACTTCACAATGAATGATAGTTTTGAGAACTTTGTACAGCCAGGAAGAAGTGGACGTCGGGCATCCTCTAGTAGCTGATCGAAAGATGAACTTGAGGAGGGATCATCTAGTATTGATCCACTAGTTGGTAATGGATCTGTATGATCTTGGGGCACATCAACGAATGTGCCTGACCGGATGTCATCTAACATATGGACCATGTCATCAATGTACTCGTCAGCACCATCTCTTTCACTATCTTCGTCGTCGGCATTGAAACTTCGTGTTTCCTCCTCCCCATGAAATATCCAATGGGTATAATTTGGATTGATCCCTTTGATGTACAAGTGACTCTCCACTTCAAATATAGGCAAGAAGAACATATTACGGCATTCACGGCATGGACACCGAATGCGATCAATTCCTCAGGAGTGGTTTCTAGCTAGGGTCAGGAAAGTGTTAACCCCCTCGGCGTATGCAGGTGAACGAAGCCTATCGGGCAAGTTCATCCAACTTTTGTCCAACTAAAAAGGTGAAAAACAGCATGTTAGAAAGAATGATAACTTTTAGCTATATGGAGGATGGGTAAGGAGTTTGATAAAGTGCATTGATGAGGAAAAGTTTACTCCGAAGTCAAAGTTATTTGCATGTGAAAAACAAGAGAAAATGGAGTAAACGATACTCACCGGATTTGTCATGAAGATCGTTGTGGAGTGGTAGTGGTGAATAGTTGATTGTGTTTATTCTGGGAGTGGTGAAGTGCTGTAGAAAATATGTCATAATGTTAAACATAGTCATATATGTGAACATTGTTGGTATAGGGCAGAACGAAGGTGGATATAAAGATGCTAACTAGATGGTACAGATACAGAAGAGTTGGACATATTTTGAAGGTTAGGGCAGCGTGTAGATGGCATGCTTGAATATTATCGTTACTTGTAAGGAAAAGCGGTACCCCAAGTTATGCTTGATACAATGATGTGTTGTTTAATGACTACTGTAGGTATAATCATTAAAAGATGAGTGTGAGTTCATGGTGGCCTTTTCCCCGCCTTGATCAAAACTAAGCAATGAGGGTTTGAGGTACCAGTCACATTAGACTAGTGTGAATAACTTTGGAGTTACCGCTTTGACCAAGGAATAAAAAAAGGATTATTATAATGGTGCATTTTAGTCTTGAGTGGGAAAAGAAAGACGTCTAGAGTAAGATAGAAGCTAGACTATAAATTGCCATTGAGACCAATAACCTATTGGCCACACGTTCAATAATGCTACAGTAAGGTTAGGAAGACTTAATACTCATCTTTTGTTATTCATCATCCACTATTAAACTTCTAAAAACAACAATATGTCCATAATACTTGGAATTTCCTTCCAATTAATGCAATTGGACTCACCAATTGTTTGAGAAGTTTAATGATACCCCCTCGAAATAACCTTGACTCACCAACTTACAATGTAATTATACCAGTTAAGTGTTGGACTTAAAAATATGAGTATCAAAAAACTAATTTCGGAAAACCCACCCATGCTGGTTCTTCATTGCTAACTTGCACAAATAAACAAAGAGAACTATGCCACAACCCATGCATGCAAACCTCATAGACCGAAACTGCACTTAATGATCTCCACTATGCCCAAGTATTCAAAATCCATGAACAGATTTACACGCCATAATACCACAAAGAAATAAGTATTAACTTGCCATTGAGACCACAATTAAGTAAAAACGCTATCAATATTCGGTATGGTAGCTAATTATGACTCATTTGTTGCAAGAAAACCCTAAACCCTTGTGTATTACAACTTAGGAATACAAAGTAATTACCTCAAAAGGGCCCCCTGCCTCTTTAATAAGATCTTCTATTCAGCACATGCACGGTGGGCTCCACTCACATAGTTGTCTTTGAATCAGTTGTCCTGATTTCACACACATTAGCATTTGTTTAGGAAGCACTTAATGTTGTGAGAGCTAAAAAATACTGCATAAAGAAAGTGCTCATATAATTAATTCCCTGTAGAAAACTAATATTAATATGCACAACATATACATAGAGACCAATATTAAAGATAAGAGAGAGAACAATTATCAACTAGCAATACATAAATGGTTTATTGAGACTTTGATTATATTTGAATCAAAGTCATATTGCTACACTCATTTCATGAGATGGATTGCTAGTTGGTGCGTAAAAAAAAAATAAAAATAAAAATGAATCATAAATGGCTTCTACTCATCTCAACATCAACATTTTCCCGCAGGGCCTTAATAATAATATAATCAATCCCATTATCATGCGAGTATAACTGCTCTCAACCAGTTAATATTAATTAATGATGATTCTTTATAAATAATTTTAATTCATTTGCACTATATTATTATTATTCTCCTGCAAAAATCAGAGATCAAGACATATAAATATTACTCATAATCATAATGCAAGGGCCACAAACGATTTTTAATGATCCCATGCATAAGCATTACGTTACGTAATTGAAGATGATCTGTATGATGATAATAATGATGCATGATATACTATCCTTTGGAAGATATATATATATATATAGATATATATATATCTATATATATATATATATAGATGATTGGATATCGATTCTTTTATGGGGTTCAGATATAGTGTTTTTGTCATCCATATAATGAGTATAGTAAGCATCCAAGTTCAAAGGAAAGTTTGATTTCTCAAACTGATGAAGATAATCATGAAGCTAGTTAATCACCCAGAAACTAGCTAGATAAAAAACTAGCTAGCATCTGATACAAATTTGTCTTACAGTATATAATGCATAGGTAACAATTACATCTAACTATATACACCTGTAAATATTTGGTTTTGGATCATGATTTGAACTCCTACCAGCCGGCCTCACACTAGATACACACGAAATGCTATATGACTGTATTTGCAATATATAGATCATCTTCATAGCTAGTGAAGATCATAATATATATATATATATATATATATATATAGCACTACGGGTGATTTGATGCTTACTAGAGAAAATGATTTGAGAGCATCATTTTAGAATTTATATGCCTAGCTAGATCAGCGCGTACCTAATTAATTAGCTTGTCATGTGGATATATATATAGCCATCTCTTCCATTGTACATGATAGGATTTGAAGATAATTGATTAATATATGCTGAAGTTTTATGCCAGCGTTTTCACCATTAATGATCATTATACATACCTGTTCTCGTTCCGTCAAGCAGCCAATATTCTGAAAAGCTAGCTGTAAATAGTGCTATAATATCATCAGGTATTATATACCTTGTTCTAATTTCTGGTATTATAAATAGTGCTGAATTCCATGCAGCAATCATGGCCTTTCAATCAATTTCTAAAGACTTCCATATCTTATGATGATAGAGTTAGGCATTGGATATTTCATCAGTTTCCAATTTGTCTTACAACCATATATGTCACTTATCGATTTAATTATATATAATTAATTTGTTTCAAAACTTTCTTAAAGCTGGGAAAGCCCAGTTGGGAGTAGTGACAGCCCTACTCCCAACCGCAGCCCCACTTTAAATAGATATACGATACACTCATCCATGCCACCAACAGTACTACTTTAACATACTAAGATGAATTTACAGCAAATGATCATGATAACATTTTTCTAAGCATTAATAACAATAACAACAAATTAAAGAAATGCCAAATTTGGAAAACAATGCTAGCAGCACCAAGCAAAAAGACAAATTATAACCCTTCTTTCCCAGCTGATTTATGGCTTTCAAGTACTATTTTTATTATCCCCTTATCTCAGAACATAAGAATATATATATATATATATATAGAGAGTATAGAGAGAGAGAGAGAGAGAGAGAGAGGTCCTGATCATCATCAACTGGTTTATTAAACTAAATCTATCGTGTATGGTTTTTAAAACATGCAGCTTGTTTTCTTATACCAGAGACCATAGACTATAGTAATTTCCATGCCACCAAACTTAATTTACTGTTAAATTTCAGTCCTTAATTTGTCGTCCCAGCTTTATCACGAGAGAAGTTTGTTTTCATTGACTGAGACAAACTTTTTCCTGACTTTACACTGTATCATTGCAACAAATTAATAATTCTTTATCGTCCTTAACTGCGAGGCTTTATAAAAAAATCATACATCTGAACACTAAATATTATAAAAAGAATCCGGGTTGAAGCATATGATCAGGAAAACCTACATATTATAAGTGTTGAAGCTGGAGTGGTTTTTCTAATTAATTCCACATGAATATTTTGAGAAGGATTCCTGAAGTTGAGGTACAAGAACTAAAGGACATGTAACGTGCAAAAGCAAACATTAATTAATACTTGCAATTAAGCTGGCTTTGGAATTTCTGAGAAAGCGACTTTTGGGGCATCCTGCATGCATATTGGTCTTCGGCTTAATTTCCAGCTTCATTAGACAAACACAAAATACATACATAGGCGTAAGCATGAAAGCTAGCTAGCTGTATCTAAGGAATGTAACCATGTGCATGCTGTAGATACCCCAAACTGATAACCTTTTGTATGTATTTTGTTTCAAATCTTGCATCATAAGCACACTGACATTATTATAAGGATTATAATATATAGTTTAATTTAACGAGGAGCTTGTCCAGAACATATATATGGAAGCCAACAATTTAGTGTTCGATCTATTTATTTTTACAATACACTAATGGACCATTAATCTAAGTTCAACTTCAAATTCTCTTTCCTATCTTTTTTCTCCTTAAGGTATATAGATATATATATATATATCTATATATATATATACCTTCCCACATTTATGCTCTATACTTGAAGTGATTTTAACAATTCTGCACTAGAATTGGCAGGCAAAACCACGAGTTTTGACAGTTGCTAGTGGGTCAATATTGCCACACCAAACTATATATAATGGTTGGGGACACTTGTCATAAAATGCCCATTTTTATTGGATGCAATATGCTAGCATTATTACATAGCAAGTGTCCTTTAGATTATCCAACGGCTGGAACATGATGGCAAACTTGTCGACCATTGGTTAAAAAGTCTAGTGAACTGCATGCAATTATCAAACTGACCTCCATGTTTACCATGATGCTTAATAATACAAGACTTTTTAACTCTCCCCTAGATGTTGATGACTTGGGGAGGCTAGAACTTTAGGAACACTTATAGAATCTCTATAAGTGTTCCTAAAGGGTTTTCTGCCAATATAAACCCAATGCAGAAGTGGAGTTTGCTTGGCAGCCATCTTTCTGAAAAAGATAACAATAATAGCACTAAAATAATAACATTATTATTAGTAGGGTTGCACATTGCCTATATATACTAATTAGGGAGATTGTGGAAGCCAATAAGGAGATAGCTAAGATTATCTTGGGAACAATACCAAATCAACAAACTAATTACAAACATCCTTAAAGCTTTGTGGAGTTGTATTGAAAGATTGCTTATTGCGGCAATATTATTTCCAGCGGCCAAAAATTTGCCGCAATAGACAGATTTTCTTGTAGTGACGTTTGTGTTTTGGAATAAATATCCATCTATATTATTATATGTGCGCCGGCCAGTACTCTAATTAATATATATAAGATCAACTACTAGACTTGTTATACAATAATTGAATACTCGCTATATTAACCCTTAATAATTTTATTAAACCCAGAAAATTACAAAGATCGACTAGTTAGTTAATCAATGGGCATGCATTGATCAGTAACATTAAGTTAAATTAAGAGTTTACATACCTAACAAGCAATCTCTAATGTATATGTTGTGTAAATTAAGGAGCCATTTTTGCTCTCCAAACTCCAGATGATCACTATATATAGGAACGACGTCACTCCACATGCTCTGCATATATGAAGTGCATCCTTTTTCATGATTGGCACTTAATTAATTAATTAAGATGATCATGAATTAATGGGAATTGAACTGGAAAACAGCTTCTACCTTTGCCAATTTCAGAGATTAAATTGGATCACCTATGTATATAAATATATATATATATATATATATATACATATACATAGGTGATCATTAGTATTATGTCCATATCCTTGGAAGCATATAATAATTATAAGATGCACGCATTCATTAATTGCATGGATGCAGATCATCATCATTAAAGAGTAGTACTAGTACCTCTGCCCATTAATATTATTGAAATATATATATATATATATATATATATATGCATGATGATGATGATCCTAAAGATGCATGAGGAGCAGATTAATTAAAAGCCAATTGAAGGAAGGAAGCTGGAAGCATATATATATATATATATATATATATAAAAGGCAGATAGCGTAGGCAGGGGTGGTGTCTTGGTTGAAATAAACCGTTTAAATGTAACGGCTAGATAGGGGGGGGGCTCTCACATATGATCTCACGTACGTGCTAATCCCAACCAGGCCAGGCCAGTACGTACTTGATCTTTTAGAAAATTAAGGAATTTGGGATTGAACACCTACGTACGTATAAAGATATGGACTCCGTTGGACTCCATTACTCTTCCTCCCTCCATCTTTACTGTATGACAATCATGATCAGTTGCTTCACGTCACCAAATGGCTCCACCCGCTCTCTCAAGATCTCTTTCCAAACTAAGCCATTTCAATTGCGCCTGCGTCTCTCTTATGAAGAGATCAAACGTCGACGTACAGCTCAAGTGATTGGCCGGTAGGGTATATAATTTAATCGTTAATAACATCATGACCCTTTTCGAAGCTGCATGCATCATGTGTATTATATATATGTCTTTAAGCAAACTCAAAAGATCAAATCCCTCCCGATCAATTATTAGTAAATCTCATGGAAAGCATGCACATGACCAATACATTCCAGTTTTCCTACTCACATATTTAAGAATAAATCACAGTAAATTGACATTTTTTTGGTAACATATACAACAGCTTATAATAGCATGTAGGGTTCGGCTAGAGAGCCACTTTTGGTAACGTTACTACCAAAAGTGGCTAGCTAGTGATGAAACTTCAAGATCGATAGGTTTCGGAGAACCAATGAATGCCAGAAATAAAACGCTCCAAAAATCAACATAATTAATCATTAATGAGCTTCCCAGCTCATCATGATGATCTACTTCTACCCCCATAAAATTATCTTCTCATAGTTTTTGCTTAACAGCTCAAAAAACCAAATAATATTTGTACCCAAAAGCAACTGATCATCTATTGGCGTCCACCATCTTCTAAACCTTTCCATCTCATACCTATAAATACGTACGCACCCAATACAAAGACTCATGACAAGCAGCTAGGTGATATTTTGTACGTACGTGGTGCCGGCCTGATCCACATCTAGCCTAGCTGATCGATCCCCTGCCGGACACCCTGGTCAAGAACCAAAAGGGTTGGCTTCCAAGCAAGAATGGCAACGATCCATGTTGATCATCACGTGATGTCTTTCGTTTTCAGCCTTCTTCCTACGTATAGCCTAAATATTTCTCCCGTTCTAAACATCTCGAGTTCTTATATATTAAAGTTTCAAGGTCTCATGTCATTTTTGGTATCTCATTGTATGCAGGAAACAT
>NW_023364300.1:0-224 GCF_001411555.2 Juglans regia | reverse complement strand
TAGAATCTTTCTTTGGAATGAGATCAAAGGTTGGGGTAAATACTAAAGAGTAATGCTATGTATAAGCCTCAAATAGATAAGTTTCATACAAACCCTTTATAAAAAAGTGGGTCTCACTAATAAAGAAAAATTTTTTTTTACACTTTTTTTATGCGGGGTCCACTTTTTTTTTTTTTTTTTTTTAAGGGATTGTATGAAATTTTTCTATTTGGAGTTTGTACAAA
>NW_023364299.1:0-224 GCF_001411555.2 Juglans regia | reverse complement strand
CTTTGTTGCATGCATGGACGACGGACATTCCCATTTTCACACTTCAAATTAAAGAACCTATTCATTTAATTTGTGTCGTGTATATATATATATATATATATATATAAGATCAACAACATTGACTAAGCAACAGTTATGAAAAGGAGCGACAAAGATTGATTGAGTGTTGGATAAGAATATTGTCACATGCAGAAAGTTTCCAAGTGATGATGTCTTCGACTTAC
>NW_023364298.1:0-224 GCF_001411555.2 Juglans regia | reverse complement strand
AATGGATCCTCGTTAAGGGATTTAGATTGTACTCATTCCAATTACCAGACTCGTAAGAGCCCGGTATTGTTATTTATTGTCACTACCTCCCCGTGTGAGGATTGGGTAATTTGCGCGCCTGCTGCCTTCCTTGGATGTGGTAGCCGTTTCTCAGGCTCCCTCTCCGGAATCGAACCCTAATTCTCCGTTACCCGTCACCACCATTGTAGGCCTCTATCCTACAA
>NW_023364297.1:0-224 GCF_001411555.2 Juglans regia | reverse complement strand
TGCATACATACAATTTAGTTCCCTTACTTATCACTCATACACATTAAACTGATAGTAAGTTAAAAGCTAACTTACCTCGATCATCGCGTTCTACTAGAATAAAGCGCGAAACATGAGGAACTGTAAAAGGTTATTCTAAAAGTTAGAAATTAATTACTAACAATTAGAAATGTGAAAAGAGACAACTTAGAGTAAAATTACCATTTTACCCTCTACATGTGGGC
>NW_023364296.1:0-224 GCF_001411555.2 Juglans regia | reverse complement strand
TGTGTGTTTGGAGGTGGATAAAAACCGAGACTCTCTCTCGGTGACGGACTTGCGGGTTTAGTGGTTTTGTGTGGTGCACGTGACGGCTTGGCTAAGCAACGGGGGTGGAGGGCAGCGACGAGGGCTTGCTACTGGGTTGGCGTGGCGGGGGTCATAGTGCGACGTGGGGGAGAAGGTGTGGCTTTGGTTTCCATGGAAAATTTTCAGAGAGGAAAAAAAAAAAA
>NW_023364295.1:0-224 GCF_001411555.2 Juglans regia | reverse complement strand
ATTCCGGACGAAACGTCTGTTGGAAATTGTGAAATTATTTTTAGGGGCACTTCGAGGTTAAATTTCGGTAAAATATTTTCACTATAAGTTAATATGAATATTTAGGAATTTTTAGTACTAAGTTTATGATTCACTTTTTCGAAGTGAATAGTAACCTCGGTAAGCGCACTAATTGCAGTGTTTCGAAATCGCAGTGTGGAATGTCCAAATTGGATTAGAGAAGT
>NW_023364294.1:0-224 GCF_001411555.2 Juglans regia | reverse complement strand
AAGAAGAAGATCAAGCGTTAATTATTTTATGTTCATTACCCACATCTTTTGAGAACTTTGTAAATTCCATGTTATATGGTAGAAATTCAATTTCCTTGGTAGATATAAAGTCTGCTTTGAATTCTAAGGAGTTGAGAAATAAATTGAGTGTGAAGAACACTAATGAACAAGCTAGTGGCTTGTTTGTTAAGGGGGCCTCAAGCAGGGGGAGATCAAATGACAGG
>NW_023364293.1:0-224 GCF_001411555.2 Juglans regia | reverse complement strand
CAACCTTATGGCAGTAATGACATTTGACATTTTTCTTACTAAACTTTGACTGTGAACTGCCCCTGGATTTCCCCTTATCCTTCTCTGACCCCCTGTCAGTTGATCTACCCCTGCTCGAGGCCCCCTTAACAAACAAGCCACTAGCTTGTTCATTAGTGCCTTTCACACTCAATTTATTCCTCAATTCCTTAGAATTCAAAGCAGATTTTACATCTACCAAGGAA
>NW_023364292.1:0-224 GCF_001411555.2 Juglans regia | reverse complement strand
CAGTTTAAGTTATGCCAGTTATGTTATGTTGTATGTCAAGTTATGCTATGATTACGATTTGATTATGCATTCATACTTTTACTGCCATGCATGCATCATTAACCTGTGTGGAAGTTTTCTGTTAACTTGCTGAGATTTGTAATCAAATCTCACTATGGTAGTCCCAACTACCATTCCCCCGAATGGTAGATTTTGTTATAGGATCTGAAGGAGAACCGGGAATC
>NW_023364291.1:0-224 GCF_001411555.2 Juglans regia | reverse complement strand
GGATTCGGATCTTCGGTGAGATGCAGAGAAAGGGACCGGATGCGCACGGCGACGTTGAAGGAGACGCTGGTAGCTGGGTGCAGCGCCGGAAACTCAGAGAGAGGAGGATGAGCGGAGCTGGGTCAGCAGCAGAGACAGAGATGAGAGAAGTGAGAGTCCGAGAGTGAGCGAGGGAGGGAATCGGGGGGGGGGGGATTTTATTTCTAATTAACCCAGGCATGAAA
>NW_023364289.1:0-224 GCF_001411555.2 Juglans regia | reverse complement strand
TCTTTCTGTGCCGGCGGTGAGCCGCCACTCGCCGGACAGGGGCGGCGATCGGGAGTCTCTCTCCTCAACGGATCCTCTCTCCTCAACGGGCGTATTGATGTACAGAGCGTTTCTCTCTCCTCACGTGCATTTTTGTAAGGGACTTAATTATTCTTCAGACTTCTATCTAGTTTCTTTCTTTTTGATGCATGCTTAATTTTAAAAAATGCTAATCTCAAATGCAT
>NW_023364288.1:0-224 GCF_001411555.2 Juglans regia | reverse complement strand
TAAGGGATTTAGATTGTACTCATTCCAATTACCAGACTCGTAAGAGCCCGGTATTGTTATTTATTGTCACTACCTCCCCGTGTCAGGATTGGGTAATTTGCGCACCTGCTGCCTTCCTTGGATGTGGTAGCCGTTTCTCAGGCTCCCTCTCCGGAATCGAACCCTAATTCTCCGTTACCCGTCACCACCATTGTAGGCCTCTATCCTACAATCGAAAGTTGATA
>NW_023364287.1:0-224 GCF_001411555.2 Juglans regia | reverse complement strand
TCATCGCCACCTCCATCTCCTTTTGGTAATCCTCCACACTCCTAGACCCCTGTGTAAGATTTTGTAATTTCTGGAAAAGGTCTCTATAGTAATGGCTAGGAACAGATCTCCGCCTCATGAGAGCTTTCAACTCTCCCCATGTCTCTATAGGCCTCTCATAATTCCTTCTCCTATTGGTCACTAATTGATCCCACTGAAATACCAGCTACATGTTCACGTAATGG
>NW_023364286.1:0-224 GCF_001411555.2 Juglans regia | reverse complement strand
AACAGAAAGAGAGGGTCCTGCACACACACACACAGAGAGAGAGAGAGAGAGAGAGAGAGAGAGAGAGAGAGAGAGAGAGAGAGAGAGAGTGAGTGAGTGAGTGAGAGAGAGAGAGAGAGTTAGAGTTAGAGAGAGTTGAGTTAGAGAGTGAGAGAGAGTTGAGTTTTGGTAAGAAAATATTTTTATTTCTTGTCTTTATTTAAATTTTATGATATTTATAGAAT
>NW_023364285.1:0-224 GCF_001411555.2 Juglans regia | reverse complement strand
TGAAGATCACTTCTTTATAAGTCATGGATCAAGGGGTTGATCAAAACAAGTTAGAAACAAAATTCTGTTTTGAACTTAGAAGAGAAACCAAAAAGTTCAAGTATGGTTTTAGTGATTTTAATGACTTTTGTTCATGATTCAAAACATGATTATTCTTAAGAATATGTTATGAGTGTAGTAGAAGAAAAATTTTGGTTTAATCATGAGTTTTGAGATTTGAAAGA
>NW_023364284.1:0-224 GCF_001411555.2 Juglans regia | reverse complement strand
AGCCACGGGGCTGTGAAGGCAAGCCATGGGGCATGTCGGCGGGGCTGTCAAGGCATGGCCCGTGGGCACCGTCCTGCTGTCTTACTCGACC
Source organism: Juglans regia (assembly GCF_001411555.2). NCBI lineage: Eukaryota > Viridiplantae > Streptophyta > Magnoliopsida > Fagales > Juglandaceae > Juglans > Juglans regia. The sequence goes on along the minus strand of NW_023364284.1, from coordinate 133 downwards.
AACACCCTTTGCGGGAGCACGTCGTGCAGCGATTTTGGACAAGTCCTTGTTGGTAACCTCGGCCAGGAAATCGTGGAAGGTGATGTGGTTTGAGGGGGAGGGACGAATCGAAGCGACACAGGGCTGAATCTCA
>NW_023364282.1:0-224 GCF_001411555.2 Juglans regia | reverse complement strand
TTGATTGAGCTTTAGAATTGGCCCTCATATATAACCACTTGCATATCCTTTGCAACAGGGGTTGAAGGGCTACTGTAACCATCTAAGGAAAGCCTAAGCTATATTTAGGCTTTCATTTTTTAAAAGGACTAGTTAATGTTACAATTGAAGCTTCTTGGAATTACTGTAGAGGTTCTTTCCGGCAATCGCACATTTGATGCTCTGGAGCCTTGCGAATGTGCGAT
>NW_023364281.1:0-224 GCF_001411555.2 Juglans regia | reverse complement strand
CTCTCAAAAATGTGCAGTGGCAAATCTATAGGATCTCCACGTGCCACTCGTATCAAAAATTGTGCCCGAAGCAGACTAAATGTGGTTTTATGAGCCACAGGATCAACATTTGTTGCAACAATAAGGTGCAACATGCGGAAGAAATGCAGCAGATGGTTCTGGTTGAAGGCGTTCTTCCGCTCGATCTGCATGCGATCCCTCCCGGTGAGGATGTAGAAATCTTC
>NW_023364280.1:0-224 GCF_001411555.2 Juglans regia | reverse complement strand
GCAGTTAAGCGTGCTTGGGCGAGAGTAGTACTAGGATGGGTGACCTCCTGGGAAGTCCTCGTGTTGCACCCCTCGTTTTTGTTTTTTCCGCCTTGCGAGATAAATTGACAAGAAGGAGCACTCGGGAGTAGATTTTTGGGAAAATCTCGCCCTGCCCATCGCGTAGCCATGGGTTTGGATCAGATCTCCGTTTGGATTGGGATCGGAAGGACGCTAGTATGTCG
>NW_023364279.1:0-1897 GCF_001411555.2 Juglans regia | reverse complement strand
AACAACCCATCGTCGGCCGAGAGCACGCGTAGGAATCTAGTGCTAAGAAGCACCAAACACCATGCCACACTCACACCTTAAGGATGCCATGCACGAGGATCGAACCCCCACGAAGATCAACGCATCAAGAAGGAAACCGTATCAAGGTTCAACCCCATGGGAACAAGGCCATCAAGGTCCGGAAGCCACCTCAATGAAGCATGTGCGTAGCACTGGGTGCCATAACACCATCCGCCGTGCACATCTACGCCAAAGAGGAAGCAAACAAACACACAGGCCCGGCCACCATGCGGCCAACCAAATGTAAAATGAAAAATGGAGATGCCCGTCAAACCCCATGGAAGCGAGGCCAGCATCATCCGGATACCCCCGAGAGCAACAATGCGAAGTAATCGCGCCATAACATCCGCTGCACAAGCATACAAAGGAGTATTCAAACAACAGGCCCTTTTCATGCTGGGTAGACGAGCACCCGAGGGCTAGCTAACGTGAGAAGCTCTACATCGCATCATTGCCCCCATCAACAAGTTTTACAAGTACATTAGGGTGCCACCAACTGGCCCCTAAAGCACAAGTTTATAAGAAAAGCAAGCAGAATGTAGAATCACCCCCACCAAAGCTTGAGCCCAAAACTGGCCGTTTCCGCCGTCAAACCCCATGGAAGCGAGGCCAGCATCATCCGGATACCCCGGAGAGCAACAATGTGCGTAGCACTGGGTGCCATAACACCATCCGCCGTGCACAAGCATGTTGCAAAGGAGGCATCCAAACAAATAGGCCCAACCGCCATGGGGTAGACTAGAGCACCCGAGGGCTAGCCAACGCGAGAAAGCCCCCAGCACGACCGATTGCCCCAACAGCCCATGCGGCAATTGTAGTGCCACCAAACCCGCCCCTAAAGCACAAGCTTGTTGCGATAAAGCAATCGAGAATGTAGGAACCCCCCCCACGAAAACGAGCCCAAAAAACGGCCGTCGGGACATGGTCGGCCGGCGGGGGCCGCCGCCACAACCACCGCCGGCGGCGGTGGAGACGATACCCCCCCGCCGGTGGCATGGGGGGCGTGGCACACGCCCTTTCCATGGGCGCCAGGGGCATGCCCATGTGAGGGGGGCGGCATGGTCAGCCCTCCTGGCTGACCATGTTGGGGCTTGCATGCCCCCCCTAAAGAGCATTTAGAGCCAAATCCCAACCGGCAGGAGGAAACATCAAATGTCCGAGGAAACATAAAGGCCTTTTTTATCGAAATATTTTGAATTTGGACGAGATTTTTTGCAGGCATGCTTAGAAAAATCATATCTTGAAGTAGGAGCAAGCCTCACAATTTTTCGACATCGGGATTTTTTTATTTAATTTTTTTGATTAAATAAATCCGAAAAATCAAAAAAAATCGAAAATAGGCAAAAATCGATAGGTGATGCTTGGAACACATCCAAGATGTATTGGAATGAATTTAGGAAACCAATTTGGGTGGTTTCAATTGTCCAAAAGCACGAGACAAGTGTTCGCCCCCGTTCATGCACGTCGGGTGGCAACATTGGGGGGCCATGTTGTGAGTGTTGTATTGCAATCTTTTGAGGCAACAAGGAAGATTGCTTTTGTAGAGTTTGTGTGATCTACGGTGTTCTTCGTCGGACCTTTGTGTGCTTGACATGGTAGGCAAAGCACCACGGGTGTGTCGCGGCGTGCCTTGGGGCAAGCCATGGGCCAAGCCATGGGGAGCCATGGGGCTTGCCACGGGGCTGTCAAGGCAAGCCATGGGGCGGCCATGGCAAGCCATGGGGCGGGCCGGCGGGGCTGTCAAGGCATGCCATGGGCAAGCCACGGGGCTGTCAAGGCAAGCCATGGGGCATGCCAGTGGGGCTGCCAAGGCAAGCCATCGGGCTGCCAAGGCATG
>NW_023364278.1:0-224 GCF_001411555.2 Juglans regia | reverse complement strand
AATATAATTGTTATATATATTTATATATATAATTTATTCATATATCGACTATCCCGAAACGGTACACGAAACGGTACCGGTATCGAAATATTTCGTTCCAGTGTCTTGACCGGTACGCCATCCGGTACGGTATTCAAAACATTGATTTTGACACTTTTTTGATATTTTACGATGACATTCAATTGCTGCTAATATTATTGAGTCCCCCCCCCCCCCCCCCCCCC
>NW_023364277.1:0-224 GCF_001411555.2 Juglans regia | reverse complement strand
GAGGAGAAAATAAAATAGATTCTAGAGTAATTATTGTTACAACGTTTTTTAAACAAACAAAGATCAACCTTATTCATTGAGTTAAACATCCTTACAATCCTTTTCCCGTTTTTGATCTCCCCCGCCCCTCCTCTATCCACACTATTTCCTCACCATATTCTAATGCTAACTTAGTTAGTTGATGTGCTGCATGATTACCTCTTCATGACAAAAGAAATTTTTGA
>NW_023364276.1:0-224 GCF_001411555.2 Juglans regia | reverse complement strand
GGGGGGGGGGGGGGGGGGGGGGGGAGGATATGAGTTTGCCGTTGGTGCCTTGCGAGGATGAATGTTTAGGGCCTGGTGTATAGTTGGGAATTGTGTCGGGGGAAGATGTCCCCTTGTTATCTCTTCCTTCAATAAATAATATAGTTGGATCATCATCATATTGAGTTTTGCAAAAGGTTCATGAGATACAACAATGTGTTGGGATTATATGAGGAGGATTTGAC
>NW_023364275.1:0-224 GCF_001411555.2 Juglans regia | reverse complement strand
AATCGGGCGGTCCGGACCGGGAAAACCGACCGGACCGGCCAATTCGGTCCGGTCCAAAAATAAGAGGATCGAATTAATTCGGTCCGGTCCACGGTCCGGCTGGTTTTCGAACCGGACCGAACCGGACCGGACCGAATTAAATATATATATATAATTTAATAATTTATATATATTAAGTATATAATTTTCATTTGACTAATTAACCTAATCCTATCACTAATTCA
>NW_023364274.1:0-224 GCF_001411555.2 Juglans regia | reverse complement strand
GACATGAATGACTTAACTGGCAGACATGACATTTCGTAACGTGACGTAACATGAACGTGACATAAAAGATAGAAATCTTGACGTAACATAACGTGACATGAACGTAGGACGACATGCATCACATACTTCGAGACATAAATGTAACAGTGAACATTTCATAACATGTCATACATGTAACATGCAACATTTCGTAACATGGCATACCATATAACAGACAACATTTC
>NW_023364273.1:0-224 GCF_001411555.2 Juglans regia | reverse complement strand
GAACTCTTGGCTCTTGTGACAACGGTAAAAAAATGGAGAACTAAATAGGCATGAGAGATTATTCGCAAGAAAGAAATTTTTTGTCCATGGAGGAAATGGCTTTGGCATAAGCATGTTTCAAAAAAGATGCCTTTTGTTTGTTGGAGAGCTTGGAAGGAATCATTACCTGTGGATGATTTGATTACGAAACTTGGTATTCAAATAGTTTCCAAATGTAATTGTTG
>NW_023364272.1:0-224 GCF_001411555.2 Juglans regia | reverse complement strand
AAAAAAAAAAAAAAAAAAAAAAAAAAAAAAAAAGACAAGCGGTCAAATAAAGTGGGCAAAGTGGTGTTTTTCTTATAATTATTGATCAGGACCCCTAATATTATATATATAATATAATATAATATTATACAATATAATATAATATATATTACGGCCTTCTGCATCGTGAAAGAGTATAATCATATATAATAGAGTTCCCACATATATAAATATATATATATATA
>NW_023364271.1:0-224 GCF_001411555.2 Juglans regia | reverse complement strand
AAGATGGGGCTTGAAGGATGAAGATCCAATTTTAATTCATTTGATCAGCTACGGAAGAGGGCAACGACAAGACTTAAAGGCTTTGGACTCTTGAAGGGTTTCAACTTATTTAATTCATTCAAAGAACTTATTTTATTAGTTTAGAATAATTGAGTTTATTATGAGAAGGACTTAAGGGAGCTTATGCAAGGGCATGTTGGGAAAGTTATTATTTTATTGAACTA
>NW_023364270.1:0-224 GCF_001411555.2 Juglans regia | reverse complement strand
CTTTTTAACAAAAAGTAAACCTTAAATCACAAGTTTTGACCTTAATAAAAACATCTCCAAGAATTCCAAAAAATAAAATCTTACTTCTAACATATTCATAACATTATCCTAAGATCAAACATGCTTTAAAACATCAAACAAAACTCACCAAAAAACACAAAACAACACTTGGAGTTTTTGGTTTTAAACTTAGTCCAAAACAGAAACTGATTTTCCCAACTAAC
>NW_023364269.1:0-2993 GCF_001411555.2 Juglans regia | reverse complement strand
AAATGCATCCCTTCCAGAAGTCGGGGTTTGTTGCACGTATTAGCTCTAGAATTACTACGGTTATCCGAGTAGCAGCTACCATCAAACAAACTATAACTGATTTAATGAGCCATTCGCAGTTTCACAGTCTGAATTAGTTCATACTTACACATGCATGGCTTAATCTTTGAGACAAGCATAAGACTACTGGCAGGATCAACCAGGTAGCATTCATTCTCGATGCCGGCACCGCACGTAAACCTACCACTCCGGAAGGAGGATAGGATCAAGACGCGAGCACGACAATCGTTCGTGTCAAACGAGAACGCTCGGCTTGGGATAAAGAGGCCGGAGACCCCCCACACCAACACACAATGCCCGCAGATCCAGAGCACGGTGAACGCCCACATGGTCCATGACAACGTGAAACTCGTATATGGTAACACGCGGATAACTTCTCGTAGTCCGCCACTCCAAAGATGAGCACCGGGCGACAGGCAACGAGAGTGGGACAAATTCCATCTTTGTAGGTGCGTAACACAGAACCCTTCTGTGAGCCCAACATGCTATTCACGAGAGCAAAAATGAGGAGGAGCACGTACCACGCTTCGATGTACAAGCACCTGAGTCTGGCCACATTACAACCTGTGTCACTACTCACACGCCAAGTTGCCGCCCTCGCATCACAACATCAACAATTGAACCACACCCCAACCAAGCACATACAATAGCCGCGGTGGAAGCATTGTGTGGTGTCGAGCCTGCCCCGCTAGGCCTGGGAAATAAGAGAAGAGAAAATAGTAACAATCGGGACAGTTGTTGAGGTCTCACCCCCTTGGGAGCCAAGCCAAACCAGCAAACAACCCATCGTCGGCCGAGAGCACGCGTAGGAATCTAGTGCTAAGAAGCACCAAACACCATGCCACACTCACACCTCATGGATGCCATGCACGAGGATCGAACCCCCACGAAGATCAACGCATCAAGAAGGAAACCGTATCAAGGTTCAACCCCATGGGAACAAGGCCATCAAGGTCCGGAAGCCACCTCAATGAAGCATGTGCGTAGCACTGGGTGCCATAACACCATCCGCCGTGCACATCTACGCCAAAGAGGAAGCAAACAAACACACAGGCCCGGCCACCATGCGGCCAACCAAATGTAAAATGAAAAATGGAGATGCCCGTCAAACCCCATGGAAGCGAGGCCAGCATCATCCGGATACCCCCGAGAGCAACAATGTGCGTAGCACTGGGTGCCATAACACCATCCGCCGTGCACAAGCATGTTGCAAAGGAGGCATCTAAACAAATAGGCCCAACCGCCATGGGGTAGACTAGAGCACACGAGGGCTAGCCAACGTGAGAAAGCCCCTAGCACGACCGATTGCCCCCATCAACAAGCCCATGCGCGGCACTAGGTGCCACCAAATCCGTCCCTAAAGCACAAGCTTGCTGCTAGAAAGCAAGCGAGAATGTAGGAATCACCCCCACGAAAGCGAGCCCAAAAAACGGTCGTCGCCCGTCAAACCCCATGGAAGCGAGGCCAGCATCATCCGGATACCCCCGAGAGCAACAATGTGCGTAGCACTGGGTGCCATAACACCATCCGCCGCGCACAAGCATGCTGCAAAGGAGGCATCCAAACAAATAGCCCCAACCGCCATGGGGTAGACTAGAGCACCCGAGGGCTAGCCAACGTGAGAAAGCCCCTAGCACGACCGATTGCCCCCATCAACAAGCCCATGCGCGGCACTAGGTGCCACCAAATCCGTCCCTACAGCACACGCTTGTTGCTAGAAAGCAAGCGAGAATGTAGGAATCACCCCCCACGAAAAAAACGGTTTCATCCGCCGTCATGGACGTACTACGGGCGCCGCCGTGCTGACACCATCGCCGCTGGTGGACGATACCCCCCCGCCGGTGGCATGGGCGGCGTGGCACACGCCCTTTCCATGGGCGCCAGGGGCATGCCCATGTGAGGGGGGCGGCATGGTCAGCCCTCCTGGCTGACCATGTTGGGGCTTGCATGCCCCCCCTAAAGAGTATTTAGAGCCAAATCCCAACCGGCAGGAGGAAACATCAAATGTCCGAGGAAACATAAAGGCCTTTTTTATCGAAATACTTTGAATTTGGACGAGATTTTTTGCAGGCATGCTTAGAAAATCATATCTTGAAGTAGGAGCAAGCCTCACAATTTTTCGACATCGGGATTTTTTTATTTAATTTTTTTGATTAAATAAATCCGAAAAATCAAAAAAAATCGAAAATAGGCAAAAATCGATAGGTGATGCTTGGAACACATCCAAGATGTATTGGAATGAATTTAGGAAACCAATTTTGGTGGTTTCAATTGTCCAAAAGCACGAGACAAGTGTTCGCCCCCGTTCATGCACGTCGGGTGGCAACATTGGGGGGCCATGTTGTGAGTGTTGTATTGCAATCTTTTGAGGCAACAAGGAAGATTGCTTTTGTAGAGTTTGTGTGATCTACGGTGTTCTTCGTCGGACCTTTGTGTGCTTGACATGGTAGGCAAAGCACCACGGGTGTGTCGCGGCGTGCCCTGGGGCAAGCCATGGGGCAAGCCATGGGGAGCCATGGGGCATGCCAGGGGGCCGTCAAGGCAAGCCATGGGGCTGTCAAGGCAAGCCATGGGGCGTGCCGGCGGGGCTGTCAAGGCATGCCATGGGGCAAGCCACGGGGCTGTCAAGGCAAGCCATGGGGCATGCCAGTGGGGCTGCCAAGGCATGGCCCGTGGGCACCGTGCTAACCTCGCTGTGCATGCCATGGGGCTGTCAAGGAAAGCCATGGGGCTGTCAAGGCATGGCCCGTGGGCACCGTGCTAACCCCGCTGTGCATGCCATGGGGCATGCCATGGGCACCACCGAGGCAAGCCATGGGGCTGTCAAGGCATCGCCCGTGGGCACCGTGCTAACCTCGCTGTGCATGCCACGGGGCTGTCAAGGCAGGCCATGGGGCGTGCCAGGGGGCTGTCAAGGCAAGCCATGGGGCACG
>NW_023364268.1:0-224 GCF_001411555.2 Juglans regia | reverse complement strand
AAGATTGGCCTAGGAGGCCAAATCAATCCAAAATCTAACTCTAATGAGTTTAAATTTTTTTATATTTATAAATTTTAATTTATTATTTAAATTATATTATAATTGTGGTCTAAAAAAATATTTCTAGACCAAAAAAATTTTTTTTTTTAATATAATGGCAGGGGGCGGGGCGGATGGGGGTTTTTCCCTCGCCCCCCGGCACCGGGGCGGGGGGCCCCGCCCCC
>NW_023364267.1:0-224 GCF_001411555.2 Juglans regia | reverse complement strand
GGATTTTTTTATTTAATTTTTTTGATTAAATAAATCCGAAAAATCAAAAAAAATCGAAAATAGGCAAAAATCGATAGGTGATGCTTGGAACACATCCAAGGTGTATTGGAATGAATTTAGGAAACCAATTTGGGTGGTTTCAATTGTCCAAAAGCACGAGACAAGTGTTCGCCCCCGTTCATGCACGTCGGGTGGCAACATTGGGGGGCCATGTTGTGAGTGTT
>NW_023364266.1:0-224 GCF_001411555.2 Juglans regia | reverse complement strand
GACCACAACATCAAACAAATTGAACCACACCCCAACCAAGCACAAGGCTAGCTGAGCGTGTGGAAGCATTGTGTGGTGTCGAGCCTGCCCCGCTAGGCATGGGAAATAAGAGAAGAGAAACTAGTAACAATCGGGACAGTTGTTGAGGTCTCAACCCCTTGGGAGCCAAGCCAAACCAGCAAACAACCCATCGTCGGCCGAGAGCACGCGTAGGAATCTAGTGC
>NW_023364265.1:0-224 GCF_001411555.2 Juglans regia | reverse complement strand
TCTGATTTGTTCATCAAATTAGATTCAATAGTTTAATACAGTCTCTCGCTGCAGTGGTTTGAGATGGTACTTGGAACCTTGGTTCTAGTGATTTACATACCTTTCTAAATCCTTGTGCTTCCACCACCCTAAACGGAACCTCATCACAAATTATCATCTCTGCAATTGCCATCCGTGCCTCTTCTGGATCAAACTAATATCCAAAATCAGTGTCGTTGAACTTC
>NW_023364263.1:0-225 GCF_001411555.2 Juglans regia | reverse complement strand
TTTCATACTAAAAAAATAAAATAATTACTAAAAAATGATAAGTGGAAATGATGTAAATTCATATAATTAAATTTTATGCAAAAAGAGTGGGGAAAATTTAAATTAGAAATCTTTCAAGATCATTTATCATCTATTACTACATATAATTATGGTCCCGTATACTTGGGCTCTTGCCTATTCTTATGATCAATAAAATCTAGTTTACCGATAAAAAAAACCACGGAA
>NW_023364262.1:0-225 GCF_001411555.2 Juglans regia | reverse complement strand
CCCCCTCCCTGCAGGCAAAGGAAGAGTAAAATTTGTCGTTGTGGCAGTGGACTATTTCACGTAATGGGTGGAAACAGAAGCTCTAGCAACGATTACGGCTCGGGGGTCTATAAACTTCTTCTAGAAAACTATAATTTGTCGATTCAGAATTCCCCCAAGCTTCATTTTTGACAATGGGAGACAGTTTGATTGCTCTCATTATCGAAAATGGTGCTCAAAGCTCAG
>NW_023364261.1:0-225 GCF_001411555.2 Juglans regia | reverse complement strand
AAAAAAAAAAAAAAAAAAAAAAAAGATAAGGGGTAGTAAAATTGCCACCCTACCCTATTCAGTGGACAACAAAGGGTTTGGGCCTTGGGGGGACTTTTGGACAAAAATTCATAGAATCCACTGACCATTGCAGACCGAATATTGGCCCGCAACAATATTATTCTTTTAAGCTAAACAGTCCAAAGCAATGCAAACAAAGAACAATATATATATATATATATATAT
>NW_023364259.1:0-225 GCF_001411555.2 Juglans regia | reverse complement strand
CTCATTGCATAAAATTTCATATCTTCGAAACTAACATCAAATATCTTCAAAATAACATTCTAACATGTATATAAGAGGCTTAGGATCTTCCAATAAAAATATCACAGCCATTGGAATAAGATTAAACCATAAAAGATTTAAACTTTCTCAAAACAGAAACTGTTTTTCCTCTTCTAGTTTCTAAGTTTCTAGACCTAAGAAACTATTTCACCAAAACTTTTAATC
>NW_023364258.1:0-1878 GCF_001411555.2 Juglans regia | reverse complement strand
GGTCTATGACAACCAACGTAAACTCGAAGGCTTGCATGGTAACACGTGGACAACTTCAGAGTCCAGCCAGCACCCAAAGATGAGCACCGACAAGGACAAGGGGCAACGAGAGGGACAAATTCCATCTTTGTAGGTATGCAACACAGGAACCCTTCGGTAGCTCAACATGCTATTCACACGAGGAGCAAAAATGAGGAGGAGCACGCCAATGCACGCAATCAACAACGTCACTGAACTAATACCTCAACCAAGTAATAAGTGCTAGTTGAGCTGTGGAAGTTAATAGGGGTTTTAGCTCGCCTCGCTAGGCATGGGAAATAAGAGAAGAGAAAATAGTAACAATCGGGACAGTTGTTGAGGTCTCAACCCCTTGGGAGCCAAGCCAAACCAGCAAACAACCCATCGTCGGCCGAGAGCACGCGTAGGAATCTAGTGCTAAGAAGTACCAAACACCATGCCACACTCACACCTCAAGGATGCCATGCACGAGGATCGAACCCCCACGAAGATCAACGCATCAAGAAGGAAACCGTATCAAGGTTCAACCCCATGGGAACAAGGCCATCAAGGTCCGGAAGCCACCTCAATGAAGCATGTGCGTAGCACCGGGTGCCATAACACCATCCGCCGTGCACATCTACGTCAAAGAGGAAGCAAACAAACACACAGGCCCGGCCACCATGCGGCCAACCAAATGTAAAATGAAAAATGGAGATGCCCGTCAAACCCCATGGAAGCGAGGCCAGCATCATCCGGATACCCCCGAGAGCAACAATGTGCGAACCACTGGGCGCCATAACACCATCCGCCGCGGCACGCGATGTTGCAAAGAGGCATCCAAACAAATAGGGCCTAACCGGCCATGGGGTAGACTAGGAGCACCACAGCTAACGCGGAGAGCCCCTAGCATCCATCGACAGCCTCTATCAACAAGTTTTCTCCTGAAGGCATGACTAGGTGCCACCAACCGGCCCCAGCACAAGCTTGTTGCTAGAAAGCAAGCGAGAATGTAGGAATCACCCCCACGAAAGCGAGCCCAAAAAACGGTCGTCGCCCGTCAAACCCCATGGAAGCGAGGCCAGCATCATCCGGATACCCCCGAGAGCAACAATGTGCGCAGCACTGGGTGCCATAACACCATCCGCCGTGCACAAGCATGTTGCAAAGGGGGCATCCAAACAAATAGGCCCAACCGCCATGGGGTAGACTAGAGCACCCGAGGGCTAGCCAACGTGAGAAAGCCCCTAGCACGACCGATTGCCCCCATCAACAAGCCCATGCGTGGCACTAGGTGCCACCAAATCCGTCCCTAAAGCACAAGCTTGTTGTTAGAAAGCAATCGAGAATGTAGGAATCACCCCCACGAAAACGAGCCCAAAAAACGGTCGTCGGGACATGGTCGGCCGGCGGCGGCCGCCGCCACAACCACCGCCGGCGGCGGTGGAGACGATACCCCCCCGCCGGTGGCATGTGGGGCGTGGCACACGCCCTTTCCATGGGCGCCAGGGGCATGCCCATGTGAGGGGGGCGGCATGGTCAGCCCTCCTGGCTGACCATGTTGGGGCTTGCATGCCCCCCCCTAAAGAGCATTTAGAGCCAAATCCCAACCGGCAGGAGGAAACATCAAATGTCCGAGGAAACATAAAGGCCTTTTTTATCGAAATACTTTGAATTTGGACGAGATTTTTTGCAGGCATGCTTAGAAAATCATATCTTGAAGTAGGAGCAAGCCTCACAATTTTTCGACATCGGGATTTTTTTATTTAATTTTTTTGATTAAATAAATCCGAAAAATCAAAAAAAATCGAAAATAGGCAAAAATCGATAGGAGATGCTTGGAACACATCCAAGATGCATTGGAATGAATTTAGGAAACCA
>NW_023364257.1:0-225 GCF_001411555.2 Juglans regia | reverse complement strand
GCGTTGATCTTCGTGGGGGTTCGATCCTCGTGCATGGCATCCTTGAGGTGTGAGTGTGGCATGGTGTTTGGTGCTTCTTAGCACTAGATTCCTACGCGTGCTCTCGGCCGACGATGGGTTGCTTGCTGGTTTGGCTTGGCTCCCAAGGGGTTGAGACCTCAACAACTGTCCCGATTGTTACTATTTTCTCTTCTCTTATTTCCCATGCCTAGCGGGGCAGGCTCG
>NW_023364256.1:0-225 GCF_001411555.2 Juglans regia | reverse complement strand
CCCAAGCAGGCCGCACATCTCCTGCAGATGTACTCGGCGTATGCTGACTACTACTCCCGACATGACCTGGCTCAGGCTGCGTCGGAGGAACTAGATCCTCTACAGGGGGTGGCTGACGTCCCCTCGCCTGTCCAATGCTACGCCGATGCGGGGTCATGTCGAGGGGGCTCATCTGATCTTTGACCCGCTCCTCTGGCTGGGTCGGCACTCCCCGTGCAAGTAATA
>NW_023364255.1:0-225 GCF_001411555.2 Juglans regia | reverse complement strand
CTAAGAATTTCGGCAGCCTACTTTTTGTTTCAATTTTTTTTTTTTTTTGGCAACCCTAGAACAATGAAGCCCTAGAATTAAATTTAAGGATACTAAAATTAAAAAATAGAATTAGACCTGATTGGAAACCTGGCTCTGAATACCAAATGATATGAACCCGCGGGAATGAAATCCCTTGAACCCACAGTCAATTTGAAAACTTCCCAAGAAAGCCAAAATCAAGTC
>NW_023364254.1:0-225 GCF_001411555.2 Juglans regia | reverse complement strand
TTATTATTATTATATCAGATTTTACGTCCCTCTAGAGTTTTTGTTTGAATTCAAATTTTAGTTCTTCCTATCTCCACTGACCCTCATCTCTTGATTTTTAGCCTCTGAAATAAACAAGAACCCTCCAAGCCAGTATGTCTCTCAGTGTTAGTTGTTAGTGTTCTAGTGGAAGACAAACTCTCACGTCAAAGCCCTTATAAACCCTCTATTCCTCCTCAAAATATT
>NW_023364253.1:0-225 GCF_001411555.2 Juglans regia | reverse complement strand
TATATATATATATGTATATACCCACCCGGGGCATGTGTGATGAATTCGAGGCCCCGCCGCTCACCACTAACTAGAATGACACACTTGAGTACGAGCGTGTGAAAATGTGAGTAATTTCAATATTTATTGCTCTTACCATAGAACAGGAAACCACAACATGGAAGAAAGAATGCCGCCATATCAAGCAGATCATAGAAGGTATGCAAGAGAGTGCAAAGTTTGAGC
>NW_023364252.1:0-225 GCF_001411555.2 Juglans regia | reverse complement strand
ACTTTTGAACTTATCAAAGGTAAATCACAACCTTTGTGGCGTTCCTCCTTTGTAATCTGGGTTCTTGTGACGGGTTCTTCAACGGGTCTAGATTTTAATATAATTTAGGTTCTTGAAACGAGTTCTCATCGGGTCTAGGTTCTCCATCCATTGACTTGATTTTGGCTTTCTTGGGGAGTTTTCAGATTGATTGTGGGTTCAAGGGATTTCATTCCCGCGGGTTCA
>NW_023364251.1:0-225 GCF_001411555.2 Juglans regia | reverse complement strand
TTCCTTCATAGAACACAAAAGACACTCTCGGACAGTTTTTCGTACCTCTTTTGAATGCCTGTTTCGAAGCTTTTGTAAGTGTTTCCTCACAACGTTTCCTTCATGAAAGTTGTTTCTTTTGGAGTCTAGTTTACGTGGATATCTTATTTGTTCCATTTGGAGATCATTTGATTGGTAAAAAGTTGTTTAGACCCCAGAAAGGTCATTCTGGGCGATAAACTGGAG
>NW_023364250.1:0-225 GCF_001411555.2 Juglans regia | reverse complement strand
TTGCTAGCCTCGCTAGCCCGCATGCTGTGGAGGCATGGTTGTGGGTTAACCACGGTGCTAGTACCCACCATGGTTAGGGTTTGTGCTGCTCTCCTTGAGGCCACTCGACGTGGGGGTCTAACACAGCCCCATGGCACGCCCCATGGCCTGCCTTGACAGCCCCGTGGCATGCACAGCGAGGTTAGCACGGTGCCCACGGGCGATGCCTTGACAGCCCCATGGCTT
>NW_023364249.1:0-1268 GCF_001411555.2 Juglans regia | reverse complement strand
GACACACAGCTCAAGGGGACCTGTGTAGCACCCATATGGTCACTTTATTAATTAAGTCCATTGAATAAGATTCCAAGTTCATGTATTTCACATTCAAGTCATGTTTCACGTTATGTTATGTTCAAGTTTACGTTCACGCAATCATGGTAATCCCATGAGACAAGAATATGTTTCAAGTTCATGTTATGTTATGTTCACGCTTACGTTATGTTCCAAGTTCACATCACGAGTAGTAGGCTGCGTTTGTTTGTTTTAATGCAGGGGAGAGCCTATATTTTATAGCAGGTCGGTGTCTTAGTAGGAGCTTAAGCCGAACGTTTTTATGTTGTTCCGCCATTTTAAGTTGCGCCGCTTGGTGTTATGTTGTATGTCAAGTTATGCTATGATTACTTATGATTTGATTATGCATTCATGCTTTTACTACCATGCATGCATCATTAACCTGTGTGGAAGTTTCCTGTTAACTTGCTGAGATTTGTAATCAAATTTCACTGTGGTAGTCCCAACTACCATTCTCCCCGAATGGTAGATCTTGTTACAGGATCTGAAGGAGAAACGAGAATCAACCAACTGGAAACGATCGACTAAGCGATGGTGCGACGTAGATGGTAGTACAGTAGTTACCTCAGGTTACTACTTGTATTTGTGGAGTTCAATCTCCAGCACTCTTTTGATCACAACCATATGGACTATTATTGTGATCTCAGTTGTTTAGTACGTCATTATGTATGAAGTATGCTTTAAGTATTTGGGATATTTCGGTTTGGTGCATAGTATTGCTAAAAAGAAAAATTATCCGCTGCGAATATTGCATAATGCTAGATGCATGTTAGGAATATTGCATCTTATATGTCATGAACTGGGGCAGGTAACCTTGTGTTGCATGTCTCGACGCTTCAAATGTCCGTTCAATCCCAAGCGGAATTTGGGGGCGTCACATCGCCCCTATGGCACTTGTTTTGTAAATTGTTGCATTATATGTGCCCTAGAATTTACCAAACCCTATAGCAAAACTTTGGAGGCAATTCAACCGATACAGGTGCAATGGAAGACCTGGCAAAAAGATCCATTTGGGAGCAATGGAGGGTTCTTTTTGAACATCAAACCCCATCGACCAACTAAAAAGCCTGAACTGAACTCCTGCCACCACTCGACCTTCACGTGCCCATGCATGGAAATAGTCTTTCTCATTTGCTAAGTGCAAAAGGTCGTGAAAATCATCCATAAAGCTGATCATTGGCACCTCACTAAACCCCAATGATTTGATA
>NW_023364248.1:0-225 GCF_001411555.2 Juglans regia | reverse complement strand
ATTTCGATAAAAAAGGCCTTTATGTTTCCTCGGACATTTGATGTTTCCTCCTGCCGGTTGGGATTTGGCTCTAAATGCTCTTTAGGGGGGGCATGCAAGCCCCATCATGGTCAGCCAGGAGGGCTGACCATGCCGCCCCCCTCACATGGGCATGCCCCTGGCGCCCATGGAAAGGGCGTGTGCCACGCCCCCCATGCCACCGGCGGGGGGGTATCGTCTCCACCG
>NW_023364247.1:0-225 GCF_001411555.2 Juglans regia | reverse complement strand
TACGCGTGCTCTCGGCCGACGATGGGTTGTTTGCTGGTTTGGCTTGGCTCCCAAGGGGTTGAGACCTCAACAACTGTCCCGATTGTTACTATTTTCTCTTCTCTTATTTCCCATGCCTAGCCGGGCAGGCTCGACACCACACAATGCTTCCACACGCTCAGCTAGCCTTGTGCTTGGTTGGGGTGTGGTTCAATTTGTTTGATGTTGTGGTCTGGCGGACGTAAC
>NW_023364246.1:0-225 GCF_001411555.2 Juglans regia | reverse complement strand
TGGGCATATTGCATTGCCAGGTCGTGCATGCTGGTAGTGCACCCAGTATTGTCTTCCTTATGTATGGATTCCACAACCCACGGCCACGGGCGGAATCGGAATCTTTTTAGATTCGCTAACCCTAACTCACGGGGGTCAACAGTGGGTAACGGCCTATGATAAGTGAAAGATAAGTTAATGTTCATGCTCATGTTATTTATGCATGTATTTTTGAATACGCACGCT
>NW_023364245.1:0-225 GCF_001411555.2 Juglans regia | reverse complement strand
ACAGGAACCCTTCGGTAGCCCAACATGCTATTCACACGAGGAGCAAAAATGAGGAGGAGCACGCCTAACAGTTCGATGCACAAGCACGGAGCCTGTCAAGACATGCAACCTTGTCACCACTCACACGCCGTTACGTCCGCCAGACCACAACATCAAACAAATTGAACCACACCCCAACCAAGCACAAGGCTAGCTGAGCGTGTGGAAGCATTGTGTGGTGTCGAG
>NW_023364244.1:0-225 GCF_001411555.2 Juglans regia | reverse complement strand
TCTCTCTCTCTCTCTCTCTCTCTCTCTCTCTCTCTCTCTCTCTCTCTCTCTCTCTCTCTCTCTCTCTGAACTAGGGACTAAAATATTTTCCCAAACTCATTTGACGAAATTGGGTCCTTGAAAAGTAAAGCCGACCACCATCTCTCTATAGTTGGTGAACAGATCTATCAAATACCGAGAGGACTCATTAAGGACGTACTGGTGAATGTTGATAAGTTCATCTTT
>NW_023364243.1:0-225 GCF_001411555.2 Juglans regia | reverse complement strand
AAAAACCCCCATCCGCCCCGCCCCCTGCCATTATATTAAAAAAAAAAATTTTTTTGGTCTAGAAATATTTTTTTAGACCACAATTATAATATAATTTAAATAATAAATTAAAATTTATAAATATAAAAAAATTTAAACTCATTAGAGTTAGATTTTGGATTGATTTGGCCTCCTAGGCCAATCTTTATATAGGAGACCAAGGCAATACAATAGTCATCCTTAAGC
>NW_023364242.1:0-225 GCF_001411555.2 Juglans regia | reverse complement strand
TGAATAAATCTATTATCATTATATTGAAAATTACAAGCCAAATAATTAAGAACTAAACGTAGGTACAAACGAATATATATATATATATATATATATATATATATTCGTTTGTGCAAAACAACATTGCACAAGAGAATTACAAGCTAATATAGTCAAGGACATAACAAATCTTCAATGATAAACTTGAATAAATCTATTATCATTATATTGAAAATTACAAGCCAA
>NW_023364241.1:0-225 GCF_001411555.2 Juglans regia | reverse complement strand
GGGGGGGGGGGGGGGGGGGAATACATTAGAAGAGAATGGGAGACTGTCCTAACACATGCACGTATTGAAGTGGGAGATGGTTCTCGTGTCAAATTTTGGCATGACAAAATTTGACATGGTGCGGTGATCAAAGCCTCAAAGACATACTCCCAGCCATAATTGAGCTTGTACGGGGGGGGGGGGGCGAAGGATCTTTTAGTAGCCGATCTCTTGGCCTTTTCTAAC
>NW_023364240.1:0-225 GCF_001411555.2 Juglans regia | reverse complement strand
TGGGCGCCAGGGGCATGCCCATGTGAGGGGGGCGGCATGGTCAGCCCTCCTGGCTGACCATGTTGGGGCTTGCATGCCCCCCCTAAAGAGCATTTAGAGCCAAATCCCAACCGGCAGGAGGTAACATCAAATGTCCGAGGAAACATAAAGGCCTTTTTTATCGAAATACTTTGAATTTGGACGAGATTTTTTGCAGGCATGCTTAGAAAAATCATATCTTGAAGT
>NW_023364239.1:0-225 GCF_001411555.2 Juglans regia | reverse complement strand
ATACTAATATAGACTATAATTATAACTTATAGTATTATACCTATACTAAATCACTATAACTTATACTAATATATTTATACTAAATCACTATAACTAATACTAATATTTATACTAATACTATTATAGACTATAGTTATAACTTATAGTATTATACCTATACTAAATCACTATAACTTATACTAATATATTATATAGTTATACTAAATCACTATAACTTATACTAAT
>NW_023364238.1:0-2069 GCF_001411555.2 Juglans regia | reverse complement strand
ACCAACGTAAACTCGAAGGCTTGCATGGTAACACGTGGACAACTTCAGAGTCCAGCCAGCACCCAAAGATGAGCACCCACAAGGACAAGGGGCAACGAGAGGGACAAATTCCATCTTTGTAGGTATGCAACACAGGAACCCTTCGGTAGCCCAACATGCTATTCACACGAGGAGCAAAAATGAGGAGGAGCACGCCTACCAGTTCGATGCACAAGCACGGAGCCTGTCAAGACATACAACCTTGTCAATACTCACACGTCAGTTATTAGTTCGCTGCATTACAATATCAACAATTGACACTCTCAACTTAAGTATTAAGTATGAAGGAGGTGGGAAGCATTGTGTGGTGTCGAGCCTGCCCCGCTAGGCATGGGAAATAAGAGAAGAGAAAATAGTAACAATCGGGACAGTTGTTGAGGTCTCAACCCCCTGGGAGCCAAGCCAAACCAGCAAACAACCCATCGTCGGCCGAGAGCACGCGTAGGAATCTAGTGCTAAGAAGCACCAAACACCATGCCACACTCACACCTCAAGGATGCCATGCACGAGGATCGAACCCCCACGAAGATCAACGCATCAAGAAGGAAACCGTATCAAGGTTCAACCCCATGGGAACAAGGCCATCAAGGTCCGGAAGCCACCTCAATGAAGCATGTGCGTAGCACTGGGTGCCATAACACCATCCGCCGTGCACATCTACGTCAAAGAGGAAGCAAACAAACACACAGGCCCGGCCACCATGCGGCCAACCAAATGTAAATGAAAAATGGAGATGCCCGTCAAACCCCATGGAAGCGAGGCCAGCATCATCCGGATACCCCCGAGAGCAACAATGTGCGTAGCACTGGGGGCCATAACCCCACCCGCCGTGCACAAGCATGTTGCAAAGGGGGCACCCAAACAAATAGGCCCAACCGCCATGGGGTAGACTAGAGCACCCGAGGGCTAGCCAACGTGAGAAAGCCCCTAGCACGACCGATTGCCCCCATCAACAAGCTCATGCGCGGCACTAGGTGCCACCAAATCCGTCCCTAAAGCACAAGCTTGTTGCTAGAAAGCAAGCGAGAATGTAGGAATCACCCCCACGAAAGCGAGCCCAAAAAACGGTCGTCGCCCGACAAACCCCATGGAAGCGAGGCCAGCATCATCCGGATACCCCCGAGAGCAACAATGTGCGTAGCACTGGGTGCCATAACACCATCCGCCGTGCACAAGCATGTTGCAAAGGAGGCATCCAAACAAATAGGCTCAACCGCCATGGGGTAGACTAGAGCACCCGAGGGCTAGCCAACGTGAGAAAGCCCCTAGCACGACCGATTGCCCCCATCAACAAGCCCATGCGTGGCACTAGGTGCCACCAAATCCGTCCCTAAAGCACAAGCTTGTTGCTAGAAAGCAATCGAGAATGTAGGAATCACCCCCACGAAAACGAGCCCAAAAAATCCGGGCCGCCGATGATATCGCTCAAGCACGCATGGGCGCCGTCACATAACCATCGCCGGGCGGCAGATGATAATTCTTCGCTGAAGGGGCGCACGCTTCTTTCCATGGGCCGTAGCGCCCATGGAAGGCATGGTCAGCCTCCGGTCGCACTATAAATAGCTTGCATGCCCCCCCTAAAGAGCATTTAGAGCCAAATCCCAACCGGCAGGAGGAAACATCAAATGTCCGAGGAAACATAAAGGCCTTTTATATCGAAATACTTTGAATTTGGACGAGATTTTTTGCAGGCATGCTTAGAAAAATCATATCTTGAAGTAGGAGCAAGCCTCACAATTTTTCGACATCGGGATTTTTTTATTTAATTTTTTTGATTAAATAAATCCGAAAAATCAAAAAAAATCGAAAATAGGCAAAATCGATAGGTGATGCTTGGAACACATCCAAGATGTATTGGAATGAATTTAGGAAACCAATTTGGGTGGTTTCAATTGTCCAAAAGCACGAGACAAGTGTTCGCCCCCGTTCATGCACGTCGGGTGGCAACATTGGGGGGCCATGTTGTGAGTGTTGTATTGCAATCTTTTGAGGCAACAAGGAAGATTGGTTTTGTAGAGTTTGTGTGATCT
>NW_023364237.1:0-225 GCF_001411555.2 Juglans regia | reverse complement strand
AAAAGTGAAAATGAGCTTAATAGTAAGAGTGAAGGTGACAGTGAAAGTGAGATTGTGCTGAAAAGAAAGAGTGAAGGTGAGATTGAGAAGAAAAGAAACAGTGAAACCGAAATGGAGAAAGACAGAAAAATGAGAGAGAAAAAAGAAGAGGGTGAGAGTAAAACCTTAAGCAAAAGAGAGAATGAGTTGAAAAGTAATTATGAAAAAGAGAGTGAAAAAGAAAAA
>NW_023364236.1:0-225 GCF_001411555.2 Juglans regia | reverse complement strand
TTGTGAGTGTTGTATTGCAATCTTTTGAGGCAACAAGGAAGATTGCTTTTGTAGAGTTTGTGTGATCTACGGTGTTCTTCGTCGGACCTTTGTGTGCTTGACATTGTAGGCAAAGCACCACGGGTGTGTCGCGGCGTGCCTTGGGGCAAGCCATGGGCCAAGCCATGGGGAGCCATGGGGCTTGCCACGGGGCTGTCAAGGCAAGCCATGGGGCTGCCATGGCAA
>NW_023364235.1:0-225 GCF_001411555.2 Juglans regia | reverse complement strand
TTAATTAACCAATCCAGTAAGCTACTATTTATTGAGTAATAGTCCAAAACAACCCCTTTTTAACTCTATGTCTATCATAAAATTAACCCCGAATAGCCCCCCCCTCAACCCATTAGCATTTAAATCCCAACCCAGCCACTAAAATCTCCACGCAGTAGCCAAACACAACTCTTACAACTTACCTCTTACCAACATGCATTTAATCAAAGACAACCAACTCCAAAA
>NW_023364234.1:0-225 GCF_001411555.2 Juglans regia | reverse complement strand
ATCCGGTGCATTAGTGCTGGTATGATCGCACCCATCAAACTAATTACTTAAAATTCATATAATCCTTGAGCGACATACTAGCGTCCTTCCGATCCCAATCCAAACGGAGATCTGATCCAAATCCATGGCTACGCGATGGGCAGGGCGAGATTTTCCCAAAAATCCACTCCCGAGTGCTCCTTCTTGTCAATTTATCTCGCAAGGCGGAAAAAACAAAAACGAGGG
>NW_023364233.1:0-225 GCF_001411555.2 Juglans regia | reverse complement strand
TTGGATGTGTTCCAAGCATCACCTATCGATTTTTGCCTATTTTCGATTTTTTTTGATTTTTCGGATTTATTTAATCAAAAAAATTAAATAAAAAAATCCCGATGCCGAAAAATTGTGAGGCTTGCTCCTACTTCAAGATATGATTTTTCTAAGCATGCCTGCAAAAAATCTCGTCCAAATTCAAAGTATTTCGATAAAAAAGGCCTTTATGTTTCCTCGGACATT
>NW_023364232.1:0-225 GCF_001411555.2 Juglans regia | reverse complement strand
AATTACCAGACTCGTAAGAGCCCGGTATTGTTATTTATTGTCACTACCTCCCCGTGTCAGGATTGGGTAATTTGGGCGCCTGCTGCCTTCCTTGGATGTGGTAGCCGTTTCTCAGGCTCCCTCTCCGGAATCGAACCCTAATTCTCCGTTACCCGTCACCACCATTGTAGGCCTCTATCCTACAATCGAAAGTTGATAGGGCAGAAATTTGAATGATGCGTCGCC
>NW_023364231.1:0-225 GCF_001411555.2 Juglans regia | reverse complement strand
ATCCAAACAAATAGGCCCAACCGCCATGGGGTAGACTAGAGCACACGAGGGCTAGCCAACGTGAGAAAGCCCCTAGCACGACCGATTGCCCCCATCAACAAGCACATGCGTGGCACTAGGTGCCACCAAATCCGTCCCTAAAGCACAAGCTTGTTGCTAGAAAGCAATCGAGAATGTAGGAATCACCCCCACGAAAACGAGCCCAAAAAACGGTCGTCGGGACAT
>NW_023364230.1:0-225 GCF_001411555.2 Juglans regia | reverse complement strand
TATCTAGCGGACCTAGAGAATTCTCATGAATTTTTTCCATACACCTAACCCAAATGGTCCATTAATTGCATTGAGCCCCATCTGCCCCACATACCCCAAACTAAATTCCCAACACCAATACCCCGCCTCTACTTGAGATCCTCCTGATCATGGCATGGGTCTCGCCCAGAAGAGGAACAAGAAGATGAAGAAGAAGAAGAGGGACGAGACGGAAGTGCAGTAGGG
>NW_023364229.1:0-225 GCF_001411555.2 Juglans regia | reverse complement strand
ACACCACTAGGAAACATGACCTCATATCCCTGCAACAAAGAGACAACAATACTAGGCAAACATACGTCAAGTCCGTTAGGATTAAGACTCGCCTTAGCACAAAAACTCACTTTTCTCTTTATTTTTCTCTCACTTTCTTCACACTCTCTTTTCTTTCCACTCTCTTTTTCTTTTTCACTCTCTTTTTCATAATTACTTTTCAACTCATTCTCTCTTTTGCTTAAG
>NW_023364228.1:0-951 GCF_001411555.2 Juglans regia | reverse complement strand
CCGCTGGCATGCCCCATGGCTTGCCTTGACAGCCCCATGGCACGCCCCATGGCCTGCCTTGACAGCCCCGTGGCATGCACAGCGAGGTTAGCACGGTGCCCACGGGCGACGCCTTGACAGCCCCATGGCTTGCCTCGGTGGTGCCCATGGCATGCCCCATGGCATGCACAGCGAGGTTAGCACGGTGCCCACGGGCCATGCCTTGACAGCCCCATGCCTTTCCTTGACAGCCCCATGGCATGCACAGCGAGGTTAGCACGGTGCCCACGGGCCATGCCTTGGCAGCCCGATGGCTTGCCTTGGCAGCCCCACTGGCATGCCCCATGGTTTGCCTTGACAGCCCCGTGGCTTGCCCCATGGCATGCCTTGACGAGTCCTTTGCCGGCATCGCCTATGGTTTCTTTGGTTATGCGAGAGCCCCATGGAGCTTGTCTTGACAGCCTGCGGGAGAAGTCTCCCATGGTTTCTTATGAGCAATTTATGGCTTGCCCCAAGGCACGCCGCGACACACCCGTGGTGCTTTGCCTACCATGTCAAGCACACAAAGGTCCGACGAAGAACACCGTAGATCACACAAACTCTACAAAAGTAATCTTCCTTGTTGCCTCAAAAGATTGCAATACAACACTCACAACATGGCCCCCCAATGTTGCCACCCGACGTGCATGAACGGGGGCGAACACTTGTCTCGTGCTTTTGGACAATTGAAACCACCCAAATTGGTTTCCTAAATTCATTCTAATACATCTTGGATGTGTTCCAAGCATCACCTATCGATTTTTGCCTATTTTCGATTTTTTTTGATTTTTCGGATTTATTTAATCAAAAAAATTAAATAAAAAAATCCCGATGTCGAAAAATTGTGAGGTTTGCTCCTACTTCAAGATATGATTTTTCTAAGCATGCCTGCAAAAAATCTCGTCCAAATTCAAAGTATTTCGATAAAAAAGG
>NW_023364227.1:0-225 GCF_001411555.2 Juglans regia | reverse complement strand
CAAGAGTAATGTTAGGTAGGGGTGAGCAGCACTGCCTCGCCCCGCTTCCGCTCTGCCCCCGTTCAACGGGAATGAGCACCCGTCCGTTAGATGCGGGGGGCGGGTGGCGCCACCCGCATCTAACCCCCCAGGCGAGGGCGGGGGCGAGATAGGGGCAACCCCTGCCCCGCCTCGCCCCATATCACTTATATATATATATATATATAAGTGTTTATATAAAAAATA
>NW_023364225.1:0-225 GCF_001411555.2 Juglans regia | reverse complement strand
GCGTTGATCTTCGTGGGGGTTCGATCCTCGTGCATGGCATCCTTGAGGTGTGAGTGTGGCATGGTGTTTGGTGCTTCTTAGCACTAGATTCCTACGCGTGCTCTGGGCCGACGATGGGTTGTTTGCTGGTTTGGCTTGGCTCCCAAGGGGTTGAGACCTCAACAACTGTCCCGATTGTTACTATTTTCTCTTCTCTTATTTCCCATGCCTAGCGGGGCAGGCTCG
>NW_023364224.1:0-225 GCF_001411555.2 Juglans regia | reverse complement strand
TAATTAATTTATATATATATATATATATTAGTTTGAGATTAAGGTTGTTAGAGAGAGTAATTGGTGCAAGGATGGTCGAAACCCTAGTGAAACCCTACTATTAATTTCGGTTTTTGGCTTATAATTCAAGATTATGCTATTTTGAATGAACGAGAATTTTCTCTTCCAATCTTTCGAGAATTAAGTGCTAGCCCGAGTAAGTCTTAATTTTCACCATCATACTAA
>NW_023364223.1:0-225 GCF_001411555.2 Juglans regia | reverse complement strand
TCATTATCCAACCTTGTTAACCTTGAAAATTTGATTGGGCCAAGTGATATTGGATTTGGGCTTGATAGCAACCCAAACCCTCTTTAAACCCCAAATTTTAGGCCCATTCGGTTTAGGCCCTCTAAGGCCCACGAATTTGGTCACCATAGGATTGCTTCATGGCTAAGTTTTGTACCCCCACTTGGCTGGCCAGATCTGTACAAGAAGGTCCTAGAAGGTTCTAGA
>NW_023364221.1:0-225 GCF_001411555.2 Juglans regia | reverse complement strand
GGTCTGAAAGAAGAAGAACCAGTTTTGATCCACTTTATTCAAGCTGTGGAAGACATGACTTAAAGATACGGCCTATTGTTATTGGAGGCTTCTAATTTGGTTAAATGATTTATTTTATTAGTTTAGAATAAGTGGGCTTGAAGATGCTTGGCTCACATATTTTATTTCTTTTGAACTATGTTTTTGGGAAGGCCTTGTATTTTGGCCAAGGGCTTATTTGGAAAA
>NW_023364220.1:0-225 GCF_001411555.2 Juglans regia | reverse complement strand
AACCGGGAATCGACCAACTGGAAACGGCCGACTAAGCGACGGTGCGACGTAGATGGTATTTCAATAGTTACCTCAGATTACTACTTGTATTGGTGGAGTTCAATTTCCAGCACTCTTTTGATCACAACCTTATGGACTATTATTGTGATCTTAGTTGTTTAGTATGTCGTTAAGTATGGAGTATGTTTTAAGTATTTGGGATATTTTAGTTTGGTGCATAGTATT
>NW_023364219.1:0-1041 GCF_001411555.2 Juglans regia | reverse complement strand
ATATGATAATATGCATACATACAATTTAGTTCCCTTACTTATCACTCATACACATTAAACTGATAGTAAGTTAAAAGCTAACTTACCTCGATCGTCGCGTTCTACTAGAATAAAGCGCGAAACACGAGGAATTGTAAAAGGTTATTCTAAAAGTTAGAAATTAATTACTAACAATTAGAAATGTGAAAAGAGACAACTTAGAGTAAAATTACCATTTTACCATTTACATGTGGGCAAATTACCATTTTACCCCTGACTTAAGGATTTGATATCCTAATTCCAAAAAATTACCAAAATTTACATTCCTCATGTAAATTTTTTCCCAAACTCAAATCTCAACTCAGAAAAATTTAAAACCAATCATAACTATGAAAACCTATTTACGGTCGAAACCACATGAAGATGGTTCATTTGCTGTACTTTTCACCCAAACTCATGAATAAACCAAAATCTTGTAACAAAGATCTTCCTATCCCAAGTTTAAAAACACCCTTAAAACTATCCATTAAGAAAAAGCTAATTATCAATACCAAACTTTTTGTAAAAAGACCCAAACTTTTTAACAAAAAGTAAACCTTAAATCACAAGTTTTGACCTTAATAAAAACATCTCCAAGAATTCCAAAAAATCAAATCTTACTTCTAACATATTCATAATATCATCCTAAGATCAAACATGCTTTAAAACATCAAACAAAACTCACCAAAAAACACAAAACAACACTTGGAGTTTTTGGTTTTAAACTTAGTCCAAACCAGAAACTGATTTTTCCAACTAACTATGATCAATTCCTTGATCCATGGTTTAAACACATGTGATCTTCATACTAAAACATCTCATAGTTTATAGATGTGTCCTAAAGAAGATCCAACCATCAAACATAAAATCACGTGGCTAAAACTCAATAAAACATGGATCTAACCCAAAACATCAAATCTTATGCCTAGCCAAAATCCTCTTGCATAGAAAAATCATACCTTTAAAAATAATACTAAATATCTTCAAAATAACATCCTAACATGTATATAAGAGGCTTAGGAT